>NC_056603.1:14286920-14586920 GCF_018340385.1 Cyprinus carpio | reverse complement strand
ACTCCAGCAGCTACACACAAACACACACACACACACATGTAGTCAGCCTTTTTGCACTTTATTAAAAGCACTACTCGTGAATATTTATAATTGGTGTGAGTAGAACCAAAAATACTAACAGTCCAACACGAAGGTTAGACTGCCTGCTGGGTGTTTGAGAAATTTAGCGGTTAGACCATGAAATGATACACATTTAAAATCTTACATTGCTGCTCTAAGATATCAAGGCTAAAATAAAAAAAAAACTATTCAACAGGGTGTGCCAAAACTACAAATTATCAATGTTTGTCTCCAGAGGCTGGAATTGAAGATGGAGTAAGATCATTTATAATCGCCTTACTTTAGCTGTACATATTTATACACATGGTTTCATTATGAATGAATTTAATTTATTATACAATGATGCAAATATAAATGCAGAATTACATATATTTTTATTACACTGCAGCCGTTTTATATTTACATAAAAGACCTCTACACCTATACATCTAAATCTATAAAAGCGCTGTACCTGTAGAACAAACTTCTGGTCCACGTAGCGCTTGGCAAGAGAAGGCTGGAAATCAGGACTCTCAAGAAAGCGTAAAAAGAATTCATACACCAACTAGATAAAAAAAGATAGGAGACAAAGAGTGAGGAAATGGGATCAGAGCAGGTTTCTCACCTCATGGTGTCAGTATATGTGTTAGTGAGTTTGTGTATATAAGAACTTAAGAATGTACATGTACCTGTAAGTGAGGCCAGGAGGCTTCCAGAGCTGGTTCATCCTCCTCAGGGTCAAACTCAGGGTTCTCACTGGGTGGGAGGGTTCGAAAAATGTTCACGGAGATCTACAGGAAGAAGAGGGGTTGAAAGGTTGTGTTTTACTAACGCATTGAAATAAGACCATTGCTTTCACATAGCAAATGACATTAAAAGAAAGTGATCCTCAAGGGCCAGAGTTGAGAACCCCTGTTCTAACATCATATTTAAATGTTCACCTTTATCAGCCTCTTCGCTTCACAATGGTAAGATGATAATAATACCAGATGACATCAGATTGATGCCACCAGAATATAAAACTTTTATAACCATTTTCAAATGCAAATTCACTTAACAGCTATTTCACATGGTAAACCGGTGAAAAAAATATATTATTCACGAACCAAATGAATTCCAGTTTAACAAATTTGTTCCATGCTGTAAGTAGTTAAATTAAAGGTATAGTTGACCAAGAAATTAAAATTCTGTCATCGTTATTGGTAACCAATTTGCACAATTGTGCATTTCAGCTGAATGGAGTTTCAGGTACATTTTAAAAGACGTTTGTGTACATTTTCTATTGATCAGGGCAACGGTAATTCATTGTTACCTGATTTGCATAATTCCTCTCGTAAACAAGGGGCTAAAACAAACGCAATGCAACAGCATATGCAAATAAACTATAATATCCGAGGGTGCCTATTCATTCTTAGTGAAACCCCGCCCCCCTTTGTCTTTCACATCAAAACATAAAAGGACCGGTTAATGAAAATCAATTGCTTCCCAATTAAGGTGTTTTTGTATTTCAGCTACATACTGTACTGGGCTAATGTAGCTAAACACAAGGAAACGTAAATGCTTCTGAGTCTCTAAGTGCACTTTAGAGCACTGGAGATCCTGTGCATCCCTCAACGATTTATCTCCCCCTGCCTCCTCTGCTCTTTTATCAAATCCCATCCTACTCCATCACTTTTTCACTCTTTCGCGATTCATCTCACCATCTTAATAGCCTCTGGGTACAGGGGTTCGATGAGGACTCCGCGACTGGTGGCCACGCTCTCCACAAGCTCGTTCAGCGCAGCACGTTTGATCTCTTTCCCCTTCAGGTCGGCGACACAGTCCAGAA
This sequence comes from Cyprinus carpio, assembly GCF_018340385.1. Taxonomy (NCBI): domain Eukaryota; kingdom Metazoa; phylum Chordata; class Actinopteri; order Cypriniformes; family Cyprinidae; genus Cyprinus; species Cyprinus carpio. The sequence goes on along the minus strand of NC_056603.1, from coordinate 14,585,053 downwards.
AGTCAAAAAGCACACAACACTGCTGCAGCTTCTTACAGAACAAGTCATGAAGTTCTGCCACTGGAGCATCTGTGGGACGGGAAGATAAAGACACTAGTACAGATCTAGCACACAAAAATACTTAGACAATATACACAATTACACTACACATTTACTATTTACTATGTTTTTCCTAGGCATTGCACACTACAGTCTTAAAAAATAAATGTTCACTGGCATCTATGGTTACATGAAGAACCTTTAACATCCATAGAGCCTTTCCATTGCACAAAAGGCTCTTTATAGTGGATAAGTTCTTTATATTAATAAAATATACTTCACACTAAAAATAAACAATTATTTTAAGAACTGTTCACTAAAAGGTTCTTTAAGGAACCCAAAATATTTTTTCTATGGATTCGCTGTGAAAAGTAAAAAACCTTTTGGAACCTTCATTTTTGAACATTAGATGAACATTGTTGACTCTGTATGTTCTTTTATTGTTTATTAAGTTGCTTTGAATAAAGGCAACAGCTAAATAATGTAATGTTACAATCTTAAAAATAAAGGTTTGTCGTAGTGATGCAATATAACATTTTATTCACGAACCTATTGAAATTTAACACACTAGCACTGCTCTGGATTATTTAAAGTAAAAAGAATGGTCACCTAAAACCTATAAATTATGTCATCATTTACTTTCCTTTATGTCGTTCCAAATGTGTATGATTTTCTTTCTTTTGCAGAACACAAAAGAATATATATTGTATAGTTTTGGTGACCATTGCCTTACATTACGTGGTGAGAAAAAAAAAACACTGAGATACTGAGTCGTGTCATACAAGTTTGGCTGAGTAAACAATGACAGAATTGTCATTTCCCTTTGTTTACTGGAATTCTATTTAGTGCATTTTACAGTTTTTTTTTGTTGTTTTTTTTTTATGCTGCATTCTTAAAAATAAAGGTTCCAGAAGTGGGGCTTCATAGCAATGCAATAAAACTATCTGTGACCCTGGACCACAAAACCAGTCATACGTAGCGTGGGTTTATTTATTGCAATAGCATTGTATGGGTCAAAATTATAGATTTTTCTTTTATGCCAAAAATTATTAGGATACTAAGTAAAGATCATGTTCCACAAAAATATTTTGTACATTTCCTACTGTAAATATATCAAAACTTAATTTTTTCTTAGTAATATGCATTGCTAAGAACTTCATTTGGACAACTTTAAATGTGATTTTCTCAATATTTAGGTTTTATTTGCATCCTCAGATCCAAGATTTTTAAATAGTTGTATCTCGTCCAAATATTGTCCTATCCTTACAAACCATACATCAGTGGAAAGAATGGAAAGCTTATCTATTCAGCTTTCAGATGATGTATAAATCTCAATTTCCAAAAAAATTGGCCCTTATGACTTATGGTTTTGTGGTCCAGGGTCACATTTTTGGTTCCTAAATGAAGCCTTCAATGAACAGTTCTTAAAAGAAGCATTTTCATAGTGTGAATAATCGAAAGTGTTTTGATAATCTAAAGAACATTTTTCCACTATAAAGATCCTTTTGGGCATGGAAAGGTAGCATGAATGTTCAAAGTTCTTGAAAGAAATAACAGCTATTTTTTTAAATTGTATGCACCTACACGGCATAATTAAATTAAAGATTGTTGGAGTTACACAGACACTTGGAGCTATAGAGTATATTAATGCAGATTTCTTGAAGTGGATGGACGGTATCATAATGAGAAATAAGTGGAGGCGTCTGGTGCTAACAGGATTAGCGGGTACTATCTTTAACCCTGTGCTGTCTCGCCCCTCTGTGAACGTGGCGCCTTTGAGCCACAATAACCATGACAATCCACTCCATTCATCCAAAAACTCAACCCAACTTACATACCCTACTGTTCCTTTACTTTGACATGTGAAACACTGTCTCTATCTCTTTATCTCTCTCTTTCTTTAGCCTCAGCATGGCACTTTGTACAATTACTCTCCATTAAAAATGGATTGGTCTTAACAGTCTGCAACAGCTAGGCTCAAACCAAGTGGGTTGGAGTGCAGCAGGTTAGGTCAAAGGAGACAGATAAAATAAATAATAAACAGAAAGTGCAAATAAAGAAACGGATGTGATGAAAAGAGATGGTTATGTAACGGTGTGTGTTTGTTTGTAGTCAGAGGGAAGGATAGGGTGCAAGAGAGTATGACACAGCCACAGCAGTCAGAACAGAAAAAAACTAAATTGTCCAGGGAAAAGTGTGAGAGAGAAAGAAGGCGGAGACACAAGGAACTGGAGATGCATAGCGAATGAGAGGAAGAGCAATGAATGAAATTGGAATTTGAAATGAACTTAAATCATGGAAAGAATGTAAAAAACTATAATGACATATGTGAAGAAATAGCAACAGTTTTATGTCTCTCCGGTTATCGCTCTAATAAACGTGCTGTAATGTTGTACATGCAAAGCTGCTAAATATAGAGCAGCCAATAAGCAAGAGTGGGGCATAGAGAGAGAGAGAGAGAGAGAGAGAGAGAGAGAGAGAGAGAGAGAGAAATGCATGCTAGGGGAAGAAACAGTGCAAAGAGAGCAGGAGAGATGATGTCATCCCTCTACTCTGTTCCTCTCATCATTATCTTCTTTTACCCCTCCTCTCCATCCTTCTCTCACTCTCATTCTCTCTGTGGGTCTCTTTCTGTGGCAGTGTGATTTTAATGAGTAAACTCTTTCTGGTTAAAGAGTTATTACTGCATTTGGGTGGCACTTGAAATCCCGTATTTTTGAACCACCAAAACCCACAAAATAGCAGAGCAAAAATACTGCATGACAAAACAGGAAACTTGATCTGCCACGTTTCACATGAGCTTTTTTCATGTGATTCTTGTAGACAAATTAGGAATTCCACTGAAAGTTAGCCTCAACACCAGTACAGGAAGCTATAATATAAAACAAATAAATATATATAATGCTATATTATAATATATTTCAAATTAAAGCTATTAATTAAGCTCTAAGGTTAATGCATGACTAAAATAAATATTAGATCACATATATTTATTGTAAGAAAATGGTATAATATACCATTTTGGTAGGTTTTTACAATACAACAAAAAATATTTCATATAAATGCTGTCCTTTTAAACTTTCTATTCATTAAAGAAACAAAAATGTATCACCGTTTCCACAAAAATATTAAGCAGCACAACAGTTTCCACCAAATCCACATATTAGGATGGATCCTGAAAGATCATGTGACACTTAAACTTTAAAATATATAAAAATAGAAAACAGTTATGTTATTATCAACAAAATGTTAATAATATTTAATTAATTCATTACTGATATATCACTATGATATTACGCAAAATTTATATTATTAACAAAATCATTATACAGATAAATGCAGATTTATTTTATAACTATTTTACAGGTCCCAATGTTTGGGGGGATATATATATATATAAATTTTCCTTCATTTTCTATAGACAAGGACAAGTATGGCTCAACAATTCTTGTTCTCAACAATAGCTCTCCCTCAGTACACTGTTCTTCCACTTATAGCCTCACATGCTTATCCACTCCACTCTCTCTTTCTCTAATGCTCTTTTTCTCTTCCCTGTCTCTATAATCACTCACACCCTCTTTTATTCTCTCCCTCTTCCTCTCTTGCCCTCTTTATTGATCGGAGTAGGCCAGAGAGGGAGCAGGCCTTCTGTGTACTGTAACCTAACACCGGACCTGACCAGCTGGACCCTGCAGGAAGAAGCAGGCAGATATATACCCACCCCGAAAAAAGTCACTTTCTTATACACAGACATTTGTTATTTGTTACCCTGAAACAATGATTCACAACTATAGTATACACAAGTACAGTAATCATCATACTCCAAGGTGATTAGCTAACAGATTTGAGAAGCTGTCTAAAAACACTCATTTCTGTTACATTTATGGATTCGGGAGTTTTGAATGTGCAGACCGAGAGCTCTGAGCTGCCCATTGTCCATGTGGAAGACACTCCAGAACCCTCCAGCAGTGGCAGCTATTTACAGAGACACACGCTCACAAACTCACGAGGACTAGTAATGAAGGCACTCCAGAGGTTTAAATGGAAAAAAATAACACAAATTAGCTTGAAGAGCAGAACTCGAAGGTCTCGAACCAATGGCTCACACCATTAACACATCTACAGTTTTTTTTCTTTTCTTTTCGGAAACTAATAACCCAGGCTAGCAAACCTGGCAGTTTTAGCCATATTTTTGGCCATTCGACCAATTAAAGATTCAGGTCATGTTTTGGACTGAGCATCTGAGCTGTTTTCCTCACTTTCCCTCTACTGCACACAGATAGAGACTCACAGGTAAACCAAACAAACACTCACAGGTTCTGTGTCAGGTGGTGTTTGTCATGCTCTGCTAAGCTAATCTTGTGTTTAAAAGGCATTATATATGTCACATCTAAATATGCCGCACCATTAATGGAGCTTAAATATGTAGCAAGTTGCAAACAAAAAAAGCATAAGACAGTAAATGTTTCCCAGTCCATGCATACATGTACTACTGACTGCCATTCTAATAGGTGTTATTTAGATGTTGTGATCATTAAAGAGGCTTCACTTTATTTTTTGCTATAAGGAAGATAATAATTGTTACCTATTTTGAGTTCAGTAGAATTAAGAAAGATCCCAAAATTGACATTGATCAAAACCTACCTTGAGTTTCATCAACAGTTAACAGCCTTTTTTACATGGCTAGTATTTGTCAGTGGTTTGATGATATTTTACATTAAACTGACACTTTATGAGGTATAATCAAACACAATACCACATGCAACAGAACTGTGCCTTTTATACAGTTACAGGTTATGAAATAAAACCAGAGCTAAATAAACCTAGTCATATGGGTTGATAAATACACTGTACCTAGTAAGAAGAAATTAGATGTTGATTTACAGTAGAGATGTGTCTCAGTGGCATGTGAGTGACTAAAAGCAGGTCAGTTAGATGGTTAAACAGGACAGAGGCTCAGTCTGGACCCCCTGTGACACACCAACTGGCAACACACCCTCAGCTGGAGTTTCTCATGAAAACTGGAGCCACTAAACCCAACTTCGCTGGAAATGTCGCTCAGATGATTCCAGTATTAGACTAAGTGAATCATATCCTGCTAAAGTGCGAATCATGAAGTCGTGCACAAACTGTGGGCATAACACTGCATATGTGTATTCTTTTTTTAAAAAATATGACAAAGTTTCATAGCTACTCTGAAAATTAGGTGCTATGCATCTCTGAAAATTAGGTGCTATGCATCTCATCTTTATTATGAAGACATTAAGGCACACTCTCTCTCTTTCTCTCACTCTCTCTCTCTCGCTCTATGTATAGCTGTTTACCTGAGATTTATAGGTTCTTGTCACAAAATTTTGCCACTCTTATACTTCTATAAATTAATGGATTATGTTAAACTCCCCCCACACTCAATACAGTTACTTCCCCAGCCACTTCCCAGTTTGTGGCTTACAGTTTCTCCATCACTTCAGGTTGATGGCCAAAATGAGCTCATGGAAGTAGAACTATTACAGTCTCCTGACTGAGGATGCTTTTAACCACAAAGCTTCCTAAACTAAAACAAAGTACTTGGCATTGATTATGACTAAAGAGAACAATGCATTCAAAAAGTATTTTTTTTTCCTTCTAGTTAAATTAACTTATTTAAAATGAGGTAATGCAAAAACAATTGCTACTTAATTCCATGCCATGCCAAACGCTTACATTAAAAAAAAGAAGAAAAAAAAAAGAAAAAGAAGAAGCAGTTTACTCAATGCATTTGTTTTGGACTACATGAAAACTTTTTGTTGCCATTAACTAAACTGGACAAGGAATTTCTGATTCCAAGCAAACTTTGCATAGGACAGTTGACTAGAAATGTTATTTTTTGTGTTTTTGTGTTATAGATTCAATGGTTTATGTTGAACAGTTACTTTTTAAATTTCATTGCAATGAGCAATCTCTTGCCAACATCCTACATTTTATCATTTGAAAAGTTACACTGCCGTGCTAGCTACTGCAAACGATTTCATTTCAGACATACAATCTTATTGGGATTGCTCAATTAGATTTCTGCTACATGACACAAGGTAGCCTATCTGAGTTGAGTTGAATTTAATGTTACAAAAATTGCTTTCAAACAACATATAACCAATATAAGTTCAGCCAAAACATTGAATCTTTTAGTTTAGGCTATATACGTTTGAATGACAGTATCATTAGAGGAAATTCTGCTGAGTCTACTTCTGCTCCTCACAGAGGAGTCCTTGTTACATTTGGAGTCCTTATGAGGTACCTTGACATCTCTCAAGGATGCTCAAGAAGACATTGAGTTCATAACCACCAAAATGGCTGTAATAGCCTATTTCAATATCAGGGAATTTGTTTTGGTTCTCATCATTTCCTAATTAACATGGCACTAAAAACCAACCACCTCACGTCCCAGTTAAAGGAACCTACCTTTAAGTAAGGGCAGCGGCGTGAGCTCCACCTGGGAGCTCTGATAGCGGAACTGTGAGGAGCTATGGGACCGTCGCTGCCGGGCACGGCGCATCGAGCGGCGGGGGAAGCCGTCTACCTTCTCCGCGCTCGGTACAGAGAAGCCCGTGGTCGGCGATGATGGGCTCGACGGAGGTAGCTTCGTAGGGGTCTCCATCGCTGCGAAGGTGGTGCTCGGCAGAAGATTGTTCGAGGAAGGAAGCCAAAGGCGAGAAATGGCTCCTAAAGGCTCGTTATTTAGTCAAAATATTTTTTTTCTTTTGGATTTAAAAGGTAAAATCAACAAGCAGGGATCGACTACAGACAGAAGTTATCTAACCTGGTCAAAAATGCAGACAGAGGGATGGTGGAGTAAAAGCTATCGGTGTTCAATTTGACGCGTCCTTCGCTACCCCCCAAAAAACGAGACTCGGAAATAAGCACAAGGGTGGATGTAGTTGTCTATATCTTCATGAAGAGATATTGAGGTGAACATACATTTCTACAATAAAGACATATCTGCCATACTGTCGTCATCAGAAAGTCATCGGCCTAAATGTGGTCTTTATTTAAATATTTATAGGCTATAGAGGCATAAATCGGTACCGTATTAAAACTCGGATGTAATAAGCATTCTACCCAGTGATCACGGGCCAATCAATCCATGTTGAAAAACAAACGGGCGATTAAAATCCTGTCATTTATCTCCTCCGCACAGGTAGAAATGCATCACTTATTAATTAAAGGTTATCGTCATATTACCAGTCACCAGTTCTGCGCCTTTAGTCCTTTTCAGAGCCTTCCAGCGTCCCCCTATTAAATCCGTTACCGTGCAGTCGGGTCGGTTCGGTCAGATCCACACAGGGCGGGGATGAACTGCTTCAAACGTGCCTACATGTGCAGAGCATCACGGCGGCCGCTGCAGCACTGAGACCCCCTTCTATCTCCTTCCCTCAAATACAAGAAACCGCTGTTCAATTATTTCTGTATCACAAGGACGTTGCCAGTCTCGCTGATTTTCCCCGTCGCCCTTCCTCTCCGCTGATTGCTCGTGTTTTCCCCGTTTCTTTATTTCCCAGCAGTCAGTGTCGGTCGTTGTCTTCAGGTGGTGCAAGTAGATGTAGATGCTACACACTGCGGATGACGCTCACGCGCTCTTATTTATTTATTTACTCATCTTACATTCACGCAACCCTCTCGTAGACATCGCGCTGCTATGGCTATATCATTGACTCGGTTCGCAGTTTAAGTGACGATATAGATGCTATTTGTTTTTATTTCATCCGTATCTTAATCAGACAGTCGTCTTCTACCTCAGCCCTTTCTCTTCTCCTCCCTCTGTCCCTCCCTCACTGACTGACACAGTCTGTGTTAGCCGCTGTGTTTTGGGACTGTCAGGTTGGCCATTGTTCTTGCTTCATTCGTTCATTATTCCGCGCGCTCACCCGTCGCTGTATCCGCTGATTTTTGTTCAATCCGTCGCTAACCGCGAGTTTTGTCTTATCGGTGGAAAGGCGACGTGACGCTGACCTGCCTCAAGACTATAAATGTGATGCTGAACGTTATGGGCGTTTTGGCTACCGAGAGACCCTCGACTGCTGTACCTCCGAGAAAGATCGAGTGCTATTGATATCATGGCTTGTTTTAGAGAAAGTATTCCTTCATTGATCTATTCTTAAGTGTCAAATACGAATGTTTACACTATTATTTTAAAAATCAAGATAAAAATGTTTAGGCTATATAGCCCACAATTTATATTTTAATGACTTTAAAAATGGCCAGTTGCATAACCATCAAGTAAGCTACAACACTAAAATAAATAAATAAATGCATCATTTTTTTTTATGAAATACTAAATTTTTATTAAACTTTTTTTTTTTTTTTTTTAATAAAAGACTAAATAGACCAAATAGAAATCTACTTTATTTATTTACAAATATCATAAATTTCTAAGTCTTTAATATTAAGATGTTTGCCTAAACATACTCTACTTGACCAGAAAATCCTCCTCATAGAAAGATTAAAATGTCTGTATACTTGTTCTCCTCTTTGGGCTGACTATTAAATTCCACTGAACTCAGTACATATTTTGATTTTACGTATATGTTCATCTATTCTGGATTTTGGTTTGTTTTTTTCATCCTCTTTCTCTCCTTCTTCCTTTACAATGTCTTTGTATTGTAAAACAGAGATTGACTGTATATGTTGCCAGGGGATTCCTGTACCACTGCTGTGTTATTGGCATATATATATATATATATATATATATATATATATATATATATATATATATATATATATATATATATATATATATATATATACTGTATATGGATGTTGTGTAGCATGTCTTGTAAGACATTAAAGACTGTATGTACCATTTTTACAGTACCTTGAAACAGTGATATATTTAGAAGGAGCCCAAATACACAAAACTACACACATTTGCTTTAATCTGAATAAAATCATATAACTGAAAAAGAATGAGGGTAATTGACCCATATTTCAATAAATAACCTTTAAAATTATACAAAATAATTTCATGAAATAACTGAACATTTTCATATTACAAATCAAAATGGATTAAAGTATGGTATCAATAAGCCCAACATAGGCTGTGGTCCTACATATAAAAAAATATAATGCCTGTATCTAAAATATAGCTACATGTAAATGCCATCTGTAAGTATTGTTTTAATAATATATTCACACTTTAATGGATCATGGTTTTTAGCACCATTAGCATTTGAACACCACAAAAAGGATGTAGTAGTGTGTAAGCCTTGTGACCAAATAATTGATTGTACAGCACCTCAAAACTGCTGTAGACACCCATTTCCATTCACTGAGTCCCATGGACACCAATCACCGCTGTCGAGGAGGTCTGTAAGAGATAAGTCCACTGAATTAGTGTCTGGTAAGAACGCAAGTTCCGGCAAGAGGTCGGGGTCCGAGTTGAAGGTGATATCTGAGGTAGAGGGCGTAGCTGTGGACGGTCCTCCTGTAACACTAACTGATGGTTCAAATGGACACAGTTTAGTGCAGTGAGGTATATGTTGTTCCAAGGCTGTGGTGTAGAATTGAAGCTCCTTCTTCAGTTCAGCGATTTCTTTTATGAATGCTGCATTAGACTGCTCTAGGGTTTGGAGTTCCTAGGTAAAAAATAAATAAATATATAAATTAGTTTATAGACAATACAATATTGACATGAATTCAGCTAAAAAGCAGAAGTAACAAAGTGAAAGGAATGCGGCAGTAATGCAAGTAGTGTCAAATAAAAAAGTCCTTTAAATAAATAGATTTGATCTGAGCTGCTTTTCCCACATATGAAGTTCATAGGGCATTAAACACTTTATTTAAAAACAAACAAACAAACAAAAAAACAATTCAGACTTCCTCATATTTTGTTAGTCTTTGAAAGGATCTGAGACGTGATTACTGGGTTGGATAAAAAAAAGGGGAAAGTCCAAGATTTGTACATCATCTGGATTGAAAATGAAAGTGAATGTGAATGCATGACATGTCAGATGTTGAAGTGAAATAACTAGTCAGCCGCTAGAGTCGCTAATCTGTAAGCTGTCCCAGTCATGCCCTGCGTTTCCAAGAAATGCCTCCTCTGCACTGAAAGGTTGTGCAATACTAATGCTCCTCTACACACACACACAGACTACAAACTAAGCATTAACAAACACAAACAAAAAAATATCCTCCAGAGAAACGTAGACATTCTCCTAAAGATTATGATTATGGCACATTACTTCACAATTCTGAAGTAAGACTATAGGCTATGTAGTGGACAATAACAATAATAAAGAACAAAAGGTATAAATATAGTTGTGTGAGTATAATGTGAATGAAAAGACACAACAAATGTAAGGATATTAAGAGGTAACCTAAATAGGGACAGAGCAAAACAAACCCATTCAAAGGGGAAAAATAGAGAGTGTCAAAGGTTTCAATTTGCTACTGACCTCATGCAGCATGTCTGCCTTTTCTGTCTGTTTTCTGCGACTCTTGCGAGCTGCATCTCTGTTTTTGTCTCTGCGATGGTGCCTGTGGTCGTCTGACTGTGTGCTCTAAAGATATTCATAAGATAATATATATGATTTACAATATATAATACAAATATAGATTTATTTATATATAAACAGATAATTATATATATATATAATCAAAATAATGAAATAATATAATATAATACTAATAAAATAAAAAAAACTATATAAAAATATTAAATATTCTATTAACAAAATAATACAAAATATAATAATAATAATAATAATAATAAAGGATTTTATTGCTTGTAATAACAGCGTTATATTTATACATAGTAAAATCACATTAAATGAATGAATTCACTCCCTACCCAATCAAGAGGACTTTGCGAATCACTTTGAGAGAAAGGACTTCCCCGGTCAAAGTTGTCCATGACAGCAGCTGGCATCTCCAAGTGCACGGGTGCTTTTCGACAGTTAAATCAGAACAAAATGCTTGCATGTATATACTTTCAGAAGAAATCAAAGGTCTTTAGTAGTATTTCAGTCCTGCACAAAGTTCTTCGAACTGAAAAGCAAGCGCGTTGAAAGAATGATGAAGCCTAAGTAGTCTGAACAAGTACAGTGCCTGGTCATGATTTAAACTGGTCTGAGGTCTTTGTGATGTTGGACGTGGGCGGTGGAATGAGCCAATAGCTCTGTGAATGGACTGACGCAACAGAGAGGTCGACCAGACAGCTTTCGGTTTCGAATTATTTTAAATGGCCCGGTTAGCGGAGGAGATCCTGGCTTCCGGCACGGTATTGCCAGTATTTAAGTTGTTCATTTCCCGCTCTACACTGACAAATACTGGGAATTCCAAGCAGGAAGTCCAAATGTGTGTAGCTGTGGATCTGAAGGCGTATGAAAGGCTATTACAGGATTTCATTATGACTGAAATTACTGTAACAAATTAAATAAATCCAGCATTTTAAAAATAGTGTAATATAGCAGTTACAAGGTTCTGCTGGGAGAAATGTTTGCAATCGTGTCTTTCATTTACAGCTGATGGATAAAAATCTACTGCAAACATAAGGGCTGCAATTTCAAGGAGGGGAAACAGAAAACTGAATCAAATTAAACAAACAAGGAATTTACCGTAAGGGGGGGGGGGGGGTTGTTGGGGGGGGTGTCCTACAGTTAATGTAGATACTAGACTTTTCTTTCGATGAAAGCCAAAGTACACTGAAAAACAGTTCATTCAATTACAACTTTCAGATCACAGTATTTCTTTATTCATCATATTATTGTTTTAATAATAAAAGGATTGTACCCCATTACAAATGTATTATTATTATTAATACCATACTCTACATGCTGCAGTAAACTTCTTCACTGATCTTCAATATTCTCGTTATTTTTTCTTGCACTTGTTATTTACTATAAACACCACTAATACAAAGGTTCTCTGTAATAATGTTATTATGGTTGCTTGTTTGTAATTATAATTTTTATTTTATCTTTAATTTAAAACTCCACCCTTAGTTAATATTTGGCAGCTAATGTTAAATAGTGATTGAGTACCACAGGCAAGATAACCTTCCTCGCCCTTTTGTCCCTGACCATAGATGGCAATAAATCTCATCTCAGCATTTTTGAATAATTCGAAACGTTTCAATCTTACCCCCCTTTTAATATTTGACACTTTGTGCTATAACAATTAAGTTAGCAACTGTTTGAGTTTAGTTCCCATAATACTGGCTGATACATCATCTTCCTAGACATGCTAAACTTATATCTAAATATGTTACAATTTAAAAGTAAATACACATTGTTCTGAAGGGTGCACCTTCTCCCGTCCTACCCAAATAACTAGAATGGATCAAACAACATCTCAGACAAAAGTCTTTTTGGTGGCGTTCACTTCACCGCACATGTTTAGAAAATGCACGTAAGAGGGCGCTGCTATAGAAACGACTGATTTTACGACAACTTTTAGACACGCCCTTGCCGCGGTTTTCCTTCGCCAATAGAAAAGGCCCAAGTAGGATTGACAGTTCGAACAGCCAATCATATACCTTCAGCTGCATCTTTACGCACTCTCTAACCAATCATACTTCAACGTGTTGTGTCAACTCATAGTAGCGCTTCCTTGTTTCCAGTATGGCTTTGCAATAACGCATGTCGCATTTATTTAGGAAATTATTTTAATAGTTAATTTGGTATTTCGGGTTAAGATCAATTCAGTGTTTTACACTTAAACGTTCGAAATGGGTTTACTGACGATCTTGAAGAAGATGAAGCACAAGGAGCGCGAAATGCGTCTACTGATGCTGTAAGTTATCCTTGCACAGAACTGCACTCAAAAGTATTCATATAAATAAATTTGAAAACAATATTCTTTTTAAACCGCTGTTGTTTTATGTTTTATGAAGTACATTCTTACTCTATTCAGGAGTGTCAATTACTCAAACAAGGCTCGTTTCGTCTAATGTTCTCATTACTCGTGATGCTAAAGACTGTTGTGGGTCCTTAACTTTTCTTTATAGAGGTCTTGACAATGCTGGAAAAACAACCATCCTGAAGAAGTTTAACGGCGAAGATGTCAGCACGATCTCTCCAACATTAGGCTTCAACATAAAGACACTCGAGCACAGAGGGTACGCCAGAAATCTGCTTGTGTTATATATGTTTTGCATAAGAGGTTAAAAGCATTATTAGATGTTAATTTTTAATGAAACTAATAGGCAAAAAGGCTATATATATATATATATATATATATATATATATATATGTATATATATGCACGCACACACACACACACACACACACACACACACTATAAACTTTGATTTTGGATGTGATTAATCGTTTGACAGCACTTATTTATATATATATATATATATATACATACATTAGTGTACTCTATATATATATATATATATATATATATATATATATATATATATATATATATATAGACATACACACACACACAGAGATGTTTACCAATGTTACTGTGATGTATAATAACCAAGTGCATTATTTTTGTTTCTTTTTCTTCACACTGAGACTAGGTTTAAGCTGAATATCTGGGATGTGGGTGGCCAGAAGTCATTGAGATCATACTGGAGGAATTATTTTGAGAGTACAGATGGACTGGTGTGGGTAGTGGACAGCGCTGACAGATTGAGACTGGAGGACTGCAGGAAAGAGCTGAGTACTTTATTACTAGAGGAGGTGAGATGACCGATATCTTGGACCTATTCAGAGTTTGAAATTAAATGTTCAGATTTTGACATTTCTTTACTTTGCATCTTTTAGTGAACATAAAAGGCCACAGTTTTGAATTAATAAAATGTAATGTGTGGGTTTTTCTATATACATTACACTTTGTAATTAATGCATTTCTCTTGAATAGCGATTAGCGGGAGCTACTCTGTTAGTTTTTGCCAACAAACAGGACCTACGTGGTGCTTTATCAAAAGATGACATTCGAGAGGTGAGTCTTTTGTTAAACAGGGACAGGCATTTGTATTTTAATGAAACTGCATTGCCGTTGGAGGAATCTGTGAATATGCTCATTTTCTGAATGTTATCCAGGTTTTAGCCCTTGATGACATTAAGACCCATCACTGGTGCATTTTGGGATGCAGTGCTGTTACAGGTGAGAACCTGCTAACAGGTGTGGACTGGCTACTTGATGATATAGCAGCTCGGATCTTCACAGCTGACTGATGGACTGAATATTTAACATTTTGGAGATGGATAATAAAATGACCTTGTTGGAATGAAAATGTATGCAATGCAAATGTTTTTCAAGTGTGTTTAAGATGGATGTCCAAGTAGCTGTACTACCAACAGGTAATGTGTTTTTGAAAGCTATTTGCTTTAAAAGCTTGGAAATGGAAGCTATTTTTGTTTTCCTTGTATACTGTTCAACACCACTTGTAACTAGCTCCGAGTGTTCAGCTGCATTAAGATACATCATGTCTGCCAAGAATACACTCTGCTTAAACAAATCTGGTCTCCGGTAATTTTTTCTATTACAATTGCTGCTGTCTTTTTCCTGTTGTTTAAAGTAATTACAGGTCAGTCTTTAGCCTTCCTCTTTGAAGAGCTAGAGAGGGTAGCCGCATCTTATCTAGCCATGTTTTATAATATTCCTGAATTTCTTTCCAACAACATTAAGTTTTAAAAATCAATGAACTGTCAGTTCATGATGCATAAAGCTTTACCAAGCAGAATTGCATTCTGAAGGGTCACATTTCCATTTAGCCCCTTAACTGTCACCGTCCCACCTGTGGGACGCTTGCTCTTTTTTTTTGTCCTTTTTCTCTATGAAATCTTTTAGTAATCATCATAAATTATATATCATTTGAAAGCTTAGAAGCCCAAAATTCATCCTGTAAAAACCATTTTGAAATCAGACATTGCATTACCATGGAAATGGTACATTAAAATCTTATGGGGGTCTCCTCCCCCTTAGTGGGCAGTGTCAAGTGTCATATTACAAAATGCATTACGGTCTTTTAGAATCAAAACTTTTTATAATCTTGGCAACAAACATATCATTGGAAAGGTCTGAGTCTCAGAACTCCATATGTGGTGGTTATTTTGAGAGAAGTAAAAAAATCGACAAATCTATAGAAAAATTCATTAAACAAAATTCAAAAGGAGTTTTGATGGCTCCAGTGGCTGTTTGTGGTATGACACCCTAAATAAAATCTCACAGGAACCGCCAATTTTTTTCCACATCAACTTCAAATTAGGAACACAACTTTAGACAAGGCTTTAGTTGTATACCAATTTTAGAGTAAACCCGGTTATGTAAAATAGCACATTTTACAGTACATTTAAATTTCTACTTTAATTTTTTGAAAAAAAAAAAAAAAAAAAAAAAAAAAAAAAAAACTCCACTTCTGCCAAAATCTGTTAATTTTCTTTAAAATGAGACCAACCATAGGTCTATTCCAAAGTGTTCATAAATTACAACAATTTAAGTTTGGATCGTGCACTTTAATGCCTATTTTAAAAAAATGGGGGGGGGGGGGGGGGGGGGGGGGGGTGACAGTTAAAGGGTTAGGTCACTGAAAATCCCTGATACAAACAAGCAAAAGGTAATGACTCTGACAACTGTATTTGAATCCTCATTCAGAAGAGCCATTTATTTTTGCAATCTTGGGAATAAAAACAAAGGAAAAAATTGTCAGTCACTAACACCAGTCAACACTTCAGCAGATCTGTAGTACATTTAATCATTTAGCAGATGCTTTTATCCAAAGCGACTTACAAATGAGAAGCAATAAGACCAGCGAGAGAACAACAGTATACAAGTGCCATGACAAGTCTCAGTTAGCCTAGCACAGAACATGTAGCAATGTTTTTTTTCCCCCAAGATTAGAAAAGGTACATAAATGAACACCAGGTTTCAGCCAGTTCAACTTCTCCGATGCAATTTAAGTGACCTGGAGGGTGATAAAGAAAGTGTCACTAAAAGTCTCTAAAAACCAGTACCTTTACATTGTCTAATTTAATCAGAATTATCAATCAGTCATAACACATCAGACTGGGGCGATATAAGTCATCATTTAAAAATACAACTAATAACTAACATAAGCCAATAAGATACAAACCTTAAAGTCAGTCATGGATCTACCTGAGGGGAAAGAAAAAAAAAAGTTTGACAAGTACAAACTTTAAATGAATCCATTTACTGAGATCAGAGTTTACCATTCAGTCAGATGAATCAGACTGGTGCAGTAACTCAGTAAATCACACCTACTAATTCACATGTAATTCAAGTTGAAAATACAAAACACATACCAGCTTCAGTATGTTCAAGGGAGCAGAACTTTAACAATCCACTGCACTCCTGCAAGGAATCAATGAGAGAAAGAAAATTAGGGAACATATGAAAAGGAAAACTCCTCTACGCTAAAGCTAGTCCTTCTCAGACTGTTGGTAACCCCAACGGGTCATCCCCTTATTGCCCAGGCAACACCAGTGGGTTCACCTTTTCAGGTTCTGGTATTGACACAGGGCGTAAGACATGCGCAAGTTACATCATAAAAGGACCAGCTGCAATAAAGTGTGTCATTGTTTATTAGGAACTGAATTCTCACCTGTGAATTCACCACATCAGGTGTGCCACCTATAGGTTAAGAAAAAAAAAAAAAAAAAAAAAAAAAAAGGTCTTCAGAAAGGACAGCTACAAAAAAAAAAAGAAAAAAAAAAGCACAGAAACACAAATGCCACATCTGTAACATCAGTAAACTTAATTTATCAGCAGGACTTCAGACGAACGAGACTGCAAAAATCATCATAGTTACAGATGGAATTGAGCACTGAGAGGTACAATTTAACTAAAAAACTATTTCAAATGGAATGACATGGTAAGTGCATATTCTTACCTGTTCAGAGTACTACAGGGTGAAACCTTTTAGGAGAGAAGACAAATCTGGGCGTCACTTCAGACACAGAGCATGCAAAAATTTATATAAAACATACTGTAATGTAATTTACAAAGATTTATAAACAGCATTTCAGATGAACTTCAGCAAAAAAAAAAAAAAAAAAAAAAAAAAAAAATCATACATTAGAGGGATTGCGTTTTAATAAGTAGCACATGGGAACAAGTAACCTTACCAACACCTCCAAAAGGACTTTAGCCACAGTCTTGGACAAATAGCAGGCCTGTTGAGAAAAGAGGAATGATGTCTGACACGGTCATATGTAAAAACAGAATGATAAGCAGCAAATAAATCTCTCAGGTGTTCGTGTCTTTTCACATAGGATCAAAGTGAGCTAAGTATCTTCATCACAGAGATAGAGCAAAACACTGCATTTAAAAAAAATAAATAAACGAAGTACCTTGGGAGTTCCAGGTCTTTGGTGAGAGCTCATTGTGCAGACACTACCAAAGAAACAAAGAGCTTTAATATTAAAAGTACAGAGAAACAAAACCAGGTTTATCACGGTCTGATCAGGGTTTTGGGGACTATAACACCAAGGGTCAACATTATGGTGCACCATGACCACCACAAAAAAAAAAAAAAAAAATATAGGGGGATGACCTAGAAAATAACAGGCATTGTAAACATGGAAAATAGCCAGTTCAAAAACAAGTACTGTAGTGTCATATGGTCTGATCATACTTTGGTCACTAGAATGCCATGACAAATCTGTCGTCCAGTTAAGATAAATACTTAAATCACTTCTGACAACACAGATCAGAAACTCAAACTAATTTTGAATTTAAAAAAAAAAAAAAAAAAAAAAAAAAAAAAAAACACACAACACTTACCAACACAACCCATGGTCATCATGCTCTCAAAGTTCATGTGAAGGAGGCCTTAAAATAAAAACAGAAGAATTAGTTACTGCAATAGGGAGGTGACTGGACTGCAGTCATCAGTCTGATGTCAGAACAAAAAAGGCAAACATCACAGGAATTCAGACATATGCTTGTCTTTTGAAATCATCATTTAAATCTTCAGTCTTAAAAAGAGGACCCTCAAGACTTGAAGAGCTTACCTTGAATTTAACAGCTCTCCGTCTACTCATCCCAGCAGATGGCACAGAAACTGCAAAACAAATGCTTCAATAAGTGCCTGCATTCACAAACAAGCACCAACAATAATGCTTGGCACTGTGTGCAAGATGTCCAATGCTACTCAGTTTAGAACGGTTACATCAAAGCAATTCAGGAAGAGAGAATTCAGAAGTCATCACAGTAGCACTGGATGTCAACTCATACATTCAGCACACAAACGCTGCAGTTACTGCTTGGCTGAGGTAGACCACAATTCAGGCCTAAACCATAGAAGTAAGATCCGGGATCAATTAAACTAAAGTTCTTTATAATAAAGGACCCATGTAATAAGGATGAACTAATGCAGTTTCATAGATATTACTGTTCTAGTTAGAGTTATTTAATATATCAGGTCCACATAAGTGGCACAAACAGCATGTAAAGAGCATCCAATAATGCAGATGGAGTATTGTGCACTCATGAGGAGCTGCGTTTCATCTAATATTTCATTAAGTGACATTCACTCAAAAACGAAACTGGCCAAAAGATATCAATAATCAATCGATTTCCATGTATGCTTTAGGAAAAGTGCTATAAATTGCACCCTTACCTTCCCATGAGCCCATGCGAGTCATGCTCCTCGTGGACGACAGCTGCAAAAGAAAAGCGCACATCTGAGACACGTGTTTGGATTTGAATCTTTCAGAACACGGAGAGTTTACAATAAAATGCGCGAAACCCCCGTCAGTCTCTCCTCAGATTAATAAAGTGCAGTCACAGTATTTCAGTACAGGTCTGTGAAAGTTATCATCATTGAGAGACCTCGCCAAAGCCTTAAAGAAGCAAACCAGTAGAAAATACGTTTCAATAATGCTATAGTAACATGCAAACTTCGATAATTATGGGAAGATTTCAAATAGTAGCAATAATTAAACCAGGATGGTTTTAGATACAAATCAGAGGCTCGTGGGCCACCGGAATGGAAACACTCAGAAGTTACCTACTAAAGGAGTGAAATCAACGTTTAAATGCATATTAAGAAAGAAAAGAGAGGTATAAATAACTTGATACCCTTTTATAGAAAAATGCGAAATAAAAAGATTAACAACTACACTATAGATAATATATATACACCTTACCATAGAAGAAGCTGCTCCAAAATGGACGAAACGCAGGTCTCAGCGCGTTTTATTCTCGTCACGTAAAATCTACGCCCATTTTACAAACAACCAATGAGGTTACTGGATTACATGAAAAGCGCCAACTTTCGTTGTGGTTTATGAATTAAAATATTAGTAAATATTATTAAAATGATAACCTGTAACTGCACAAAAAGTATTTTATTCTAGTGCGCATAATAACCATCCTATATAGCAAAACTAATAAATTCTGCATAGTGAGAAAATAATGTATAACACAGTTTGAACGTATCACACACGTATCATATTCACAGCTGTAGAACGTTTTGTTGCTTGTTGATTTGTAATATAAAAAGCAGATGAAAATCATAACTGTCAATTTTAAAGCGTCATGTTTTCCACTAGATGGCACCATTTCTGCACCGATACAAGGGTACTGGTAGCAGGCCTACAATAGATTTGAAAAAGCAAAGCTACTCACTCTAGTCTACATCTATGTAGTATGTATACTGTGCATAATGTGCTCATTTTCTGTATGCATCGATTCCCTAGATGACCCACCCTAATTATCAAACTGTCCAGTATTAATAAGAGCACACTGCATGGGGTATAGTCATATATCTATATATTTTGGTATATGTTGTCACAAAAAAATAATATTTTTTGCCGTATGGGAATCACCACAACACTTTTGTGCAGTAGAACAGAATCAAGCCAAACAGACTGATTTTTTCTCACCTTTCCTTTTTATTATAAGCACTGCTTTGTCACAATGCAGATAAAATAAGACGTTACAAATAAAAATTCTCCTGCATTACATTAGGATCTGGGTACAGCAAGTAAGTTAGAGAAGATAAATACGTCCCAAGAAAACAAAAGCCATCTTCACTTCATCTCTTGGCTCAGTTATTCATACACTTCACTGCCAGTGATGTTACCTGTTGATGACACTAAAAAAAAAAATCCATGAGCTCCCAGTTTTTTTTTTTTTAAGAGTTAACTCTTTGGCACAAACCCTGTAATACACCTTCATCGCCAAAGTACAGGAACTCTACTACTGTTCACAGCTCATAAACATTATCACATCAAATAAAAAAGATCTGTCCACGTTGGATAATTATAGGCCTTATGTTTCCTCACAAGGGAACAAAGATCAGGTAGACGCCTCTTTAGTTAGCACTGTGATAACAAATTTATACACTGATAAAAAGTTCAAATATTGACCTTTCATGTCAGGTTACATAATGATCAGTTTAAAACAAGATCGATGGTTATCAGTTTTATGCAAGAACAACAATGCATATTAAATATTTGAGCACAGTTAAATTAAAAAAATGAAATTACTCATCAATTTGAGAATACAAATCAGTCTGTTCTACTATTAACTGAATTCTGCTAAAACACGATTCCTGTTCAATTCAGCTTTGTCTGATGGTGTGGACGAAGAGGAGGTTGATGATATAGGTGTCAGTGTCACACTGTACAGATTGGCAACAAAAGTCTCCCATCCTCGACGGAAAGCTCTGTCCACGGCCTAAAAGTAGAAAAGCAAAAATAAATGATAAAGCCAGTTTATCACAGAAAACAACACCCTTTATATATGAACATACATCACTGTTATTTAGGAAGATGTTTGTTCAGTTCTACAGGGTCATTGCTCTGACAGAGTTAGAATGTGCCCTTATTAGCTGAACTAGAGGACAGAATGGAGGTGACAGGGTTGTTTGGTTATTCACATACATTCCTCTAATCAAGGTCACCTTGTGTGCAACTGAAAAGAGTTGTTGTCCCTGTATCACTTGCATCTGTCCTCTGACCAAACAGAGTGCAAACAGAAAACTGATAGTGATTTCACAGATGGTTCAAGAAAAGGACTAATGACAGAAAGAGGGTGGGAGTAAGGATATAACTATTACTCTTTAGGCAGGGTGGAGAGATGAAAAGGAGAGACAAGCATGGTATACTGCAGCAAATGTAAACAGTTATGGGGTGATGGACCCTAGCAGAAATAACAGACTGCTTATTTCTGCACAAAGCAGAAAAAGGAACTTTACCCCACATGCCTCTCTAAAATATCTTCCTCCTTCAAACCATAGATGGTAACAGAGTAACCACAGCCCTGCCTGCTCAAGTGACCGTCTAAATAGTATTAACTCCTTAAGAGTTAAATATTATAATTAGATACTGGGATGATGCATGGGACATTGAAGGTATCACAGTTATGTTCGGATTTATTCACAATGAAATTATTAAGCAAAATTTAAAAATGGTTTGCAGACTGTCTGTTTAAGGTGCAATGCAAACCAATATTTTGTATAACCATATTAAACACCAATAAGCACATTTCTTTTTTTCTAATAGTCTATTTATAAAATACCATTGCCAAACGCTTAATTTGTATCTTTATCTACACAGTGTAATGTGAACAACCAGTCGTTAACTAATCTAATTTTACGCTGTTGTATGCAGTTTGTGTTTGATTCACTACAAAGAATCGACTCATTAGAGTCATTCGTTCTGACTACGCGGGTTGCGGGAACGGTTTTATTCACCCAAAAGAATCGTTGCGGCACCAACGCCGAGTAAGTGTTGCAGTTAGGGTATTTTAGTACGATATTTCGGCGGAGGAATGGACGTTAGAACCGCCAACGAAACCGAACGCAATTCGGATCCGGTTCTATTCGGAATTATTCAAAATGAATTAAACAACCAACCCTGAGGACTAAATCTCACCTTGCGATAATTCTTGAGAGTGGTCCTCTTTACAACTTCCATTGACTCTCCATTCAGTTTGCCTTCTGTCTTCTTCTCTTTTCTTGTGTCTTCCTCTTCCCGTTCTCCTTCTTTCTTCCCTGAGAACAGAATCTGGTCATCAGCATGCTCCCTCACAGAGAAATGGATCAGTGTTGGCTGTGGTTCTTTGCTATTTTCCAGGGTTTGGGTTGCTGGTGGCACCTCTGGGTTTAGATCTACAGATGTGGACTTGTTGGTCTCATTATCAAGTTCTTTTTCTGAGTAAAATTTGTCATATTTTCCCTTCCTGGAGCTCATCCTGCTCCAGCGGCGACTCAGTCTGCTGGGCTTTCTCTTCAGTAAAGTGGTCCCATCGTCATCCATCATACCCTGGTTAAAATCAACCACATGGTCATCTTCTTCTCTCCAGCCTGGAGCTGTACTATTGTCTTGGGTGTTCTGGTTTACGGTTCCTATCTGTTCTTCGGAGGTCTCTCTCTCCATCTGTACATCGTCTCCAAAAATCTCATCCAAGCGCCCATAGAATCCATTAGCCTTGTCCAGGAAAGGAGGAGAACAAGGGGCCTTGTTCTTTCTGGAGCTCCTGCCGATAGTCATGGTCTTGTGAACTCAGGAGGAGATGTTAATCCAGTCTTTGCAATCTAAAGAGGAAGGAAGGAAGAAGGAAACATGTGACTTTGACGTGTGTGATGGTGGTCATCTGTTAAAAATGTTGGGAAAAGATCAGCCATATATTTGTCATGAGAGAATTTACAGAAGACATTCCTTACACAATCAAACAAAAGAAGAAGAGCAGCAGCATGCAGGCTTCCTTGGGGCTACTGTCGAAACTAAACATGGCCTGAGGTTTGTCTCTCCCCTCCATCCCACATTAATGTGTGTTTATCAGTCACGTCATCATAGGCACACTGTTCAAAGTTCATTCTGTGTGTATACAGCGTATCAGTAAGTTCCTTTTTAGGAACAGCGTGTCTCCTCAAATGACAGGCTACTCTCTGCTTTATGACTTTTTGATAAGATCAACTCCAGCCTGTCATTGACTTTGACTCCAGTTGGTCGTGCTGGACCTGCAGCTGGTGCCAAGACAGATGACTCAAAATCACTCATAATGTCATACTGTCTCATAGTGTCATTATTGCACATTTTTTTATATTATTCATATTAGGAAGTGCATTAAACTGGGCTTTTCATATATTTCACAAATAACTGAACTACAAATGAACATGAAATTAAGAGCAAATTATGAATATTTTATCACATGAGCATTTTAGTAACCTACATATAGGAACTAAAAGTTAAAAGATATTATAATACATGATATAATGAGAACATAGTTTAATTTTACTGCCGTGCTGAAGAAATGTTAAGTCAGTATTAATTGGTGTAGATTTCTTATATTTGAAGATGTAGGTCTCAGTACTGGTTTAAAAGTGTTGAATATAAAATTCAAAATGTTTCATTAAAGTTTTTTCTGTTTAAAAGAAAAGAAACGGACTAATTATAGTGTTCAGAGTTAACCATGGTAGTATATAATTTGGTATTGTAAATTATAATTTAAACATAAAAAGCTATGTTTACCTATATTGCTATACAAATAAAGTGTCTTATTTATCTATCATTTCAGAATCTCTGAAATCTCTGGTTGCTTAACAATAAGCTTAAAAATATTTGTACAAATACAATGCAAAAATATGAATGACAAAAACTAATAACAATAAACATACATATAAGACAAAAACAAAGCCAAGAGCATTGGAGGTTAGTGATTTACCTTCTTGCTGTTTTCGCGTGACTCTGCTCTCCGTGTTCTTGGCTCAACTCACCTTGACACACACAATCGTCACACTGTCTGAACCTGTCGTCACTCAAGCACACTAATACCTCCCTCTTTCTCTCTCTCTCGGTTTCTGTTTCATTTAATTAACTGAAGAAGGGAAGCAGCCTACAAAAAATACAAAATGCTTAGTATCAGCCAACTCAGACCTAAATACACAAAGTTTAAAAATTTTACCTTAAGTTGTAAAGTTGTAAAGTTGTAACTGTTACCAAGAACCATTATCAGAAGAACTGACTCACCTTAGCAGGACTCTTAAATATGTTTTTGGGATTATTCACCGGGTGGGAACATGATGCACTGTGAGGGATTTCCATTTCCAAAAGAAATACTAATCCACTGAGCTCTCACTGTACACAACACACATACTCATAACACAGTGTTGCTAAATGCTCTTGAATATTTATATGATTTCCCCCCCAAACTAATGTTACATAAAGAGGGTAAAACACCGATCTCAAAATACAAAAGTGACAGTGAAGGAAAGAGAATAATTGCAATAAATACCACATTAGGTGTGGCCTCTAAATGTCTGCTACAGGGTAATACTTAAGAAAGTGCATGTAATTGTATGTCGGTCTTTGGATTACATGCATTTTTAAAAATAACTTAAACAACAGTAGTTGTTTGAAGAATTGTCTATCCTTATACAACTTCTTCCAGATAAAAAAAAAAATAGTCTGAAGAAGAGTTAAGGTCATTGCCCTGTGGCGACAGCCCCTCCAGGATATAAGAAAACAGCTGTTTCACAGGTGTGATTGTGCCACAGGTGTGAGGACACAGAAAGCTGCAGTACTATTGAGTCATTATAAGGAGGGACTACCGTCTGGTTGTTCATTCCTTGTGGTTTATAGAACTTCATATATAGTGAAAGATCAGCAAACTCGTAAAAAGGTGAGGATTTGTCTGTTCAGGATGGCTCCGAATTAGACATGCCATTCAGAAATACCTGAGAAAAATATCTGGCAATGGCAAATGCTTTTATTTACAGCAAGAGAGAGCCATGAGACACCGGTGGTGTTTGAACATCAAGGTAACATGCTTCAAGTGGCCTTGACATGACGGTCATTTGACATTCAGAAATAAACTAAAAATGCTTTTTAAATTCTGATTCAATTCCAACTGAAAATTAAATTAAAATCTAAGAAAGCAGAATTAAAGGTCAAGACAAACTTTGAATGCTGGCTTGGCAAAGCCTCGTTTGAAAGTTTGGAAAGATTTGAAGTTCTATACGCTTTATTGATAGATTGATAGATCATCTTCCTGTCATTCCAATCAAGTGCAACAATACCTGTCTACTTTTTCAGCTGTATATATCCCATAGGGATGTTTCTGTTAAAGATGTATAAACCATGAACCAAACCAATCAGCTTCAAGGTGAATCACATGATTACAAACTATGATTTGATAGAAAAAACAAAGGTACTGAGTACTTGACAGCTTTAATGAGGGAAAGATGGAGAAATATAAAACTATTGACCTAAAGATTTACATATAAGCATTTGGCAGACATTTTCATCCAAAGCAACTTACAGTGCCTTCACATTTTATCAGTTTTTGCTTCCCCTGGGAATTTAATCCATAACCTTGGCAATGCTAGCACCATGCTCTACTGTTTGGACTACAGGAGGATGTTATAAAGGTTATAAAGAAACAATATATTTTTCATTTATTGCAAAATGTCATTTGGGAATGTAGGGAGATGGACTCTACACTATGTAGGCAATATTTACATTCAATCCTACGATTCTTTGCAGAATTGTGGGTAATGAAGTTTTCACCAGGAATCCCACTGTTGAACATGATTATTTAAAAATAAGTTGAAATAATGCAGGCTGATGGCCTCATCAAAAGCATGTAACAACCTCGTCTGTCTTTAATAGTTTACACATTATTGTTAAAAATTGAAATTTTCAACTTCCAGAACTGGACTTTTGCACTCTATTCAACTTCCTCTGAGTTGTGGCCACTACATCACTACATTTCTACATCAACACCCTAGTAATTCTAAATGTTTTCATATTCTGTAAATGTTTTCACAGTTTGTTTCACAGGATCAAGTGACCTCATCTGTACTTTACACTGTCACCTGAAGCTTTACCAGTGCCACGCACCCAACATGCCACTGGATTAAAGATAAGCACACCACTGTGATTCAACAAAGATTGTTAATGGCATAAATATATATCATATCTAACCTATTTATATCCTCCATTTATCAGTGAAGAAAAAAATTATCATAGACTTTAAGACTTTATGTGAAGACATAAGACAAGTACACCTAGACTGAAGGTAACAGAGACATGGACAGCATACACATAATGAGTTCACATTATAAATACTTTCCAAGCAAGCCTCACCCTATACAATTACATTTCTAATCTATAAATACAAGCTCATCTTATTTATTGATACCATATGTTAAATTCTCTTTAAATACTATTCAAGTGTACCAATGATAAGGATGGTTTATGGGATGCAAGAAATCCATTTTCTTTTAGGCTGCATGTTCCTTTGCACTTTTGTTTTTATCCCTGCATTCATCACTTCCTTACCATTCCTCATGTCTTTAGTGTGTGGCTCAGAAATCACACTTTAAAATTTCACCTCTTGCCATAAATAAGAGAATCTGTTTGGCACAATGGAAGGGTGGATGTTTGGTGAAGTTCAGGCATGTTCTGAGGAGGTGCTGCTTACACCTCCACATCTGGATCTGAACCCAACCCTTGCTTCTGCAAAGCGTCTTCCCTCTTCATCTTTGGCTTCTCAGTTCGGGTGTGCCACACCAGCACCTGAGCAAGAGCAAAAACATTTCAATTATAAATAAAGGCATAGATGACCCCAAAACAAGTCATCATTTACTCACCCTTACGTCATTCCAAAAAAAAGGTTGGGCAAAATTAAGAATTTAAGTAATGGCTCCCTTTCAGTTCATGGTTTAATTTTAAAATTAATTGTCCACCAAGGAATCTGAAATGGAATTTACTGAATAACAATTTAGAGAAATAGGTCATGGCACTCATAAAAATCTAAATATTATAGAACATTTTTCATATATAGTGAAAATTTGAAATGCTGCCTTGTCAACTAACTGAAATAAGCCTAAACTGAAATTACTAATTAAAGCTAAAGCTGAGATTAGTAATTTCAGTTTAGGCTTATTTCAGTTAGTTGACAAGGCAGCATTTCAAATTTTCACTATATATGAAAACTGTTCTATAATATTTACATTTTATTATCTAAATATTATAGAACATTTTTCATATATAGTGAAAATTATATATAGTTAAAATTATAATTATATATATATATATATATATATATATATATATATATATATATATATATATATAAAATATAAAAATGGCAAACTGAACATAAATTAAGCTAAATTAACACTAAATAAACACAACATGAACATACAAAAAAAAGGTTTTGTTAGTATGGAAAAGTGTTACTCTGACATTCTTTTGTTTATATAACAGAAGACAATATGTGGTCGAAATAATATAATGACTTTTATGGAGAACTGTTCATTTTAGAGCTTTACAGCTCGGTCTCTGTTGAACAAAACTCTTTCTTTTTCCTGCATGACAATGCAAGCAAATTTATTTTAATAACACTCAATAAGCCAAAACCTCACAGAAATATGATTTTTAAGGTCATGTTGCATTATCTTAACATGCACAAAAGCTGGTTAATCACCAAACACTTGGAACAGAATAAAGGAGCTACCTTAGTGCACAGGTCTGCTTTGGGTTCAAGGTCATCCAAAGTAACCAGGTGCTGAAGGAAGCTGCTTTCCAGGAAGCCCATCTGAGCATCACCGTCAAACCGTGCTTGGGGATTGGTCAGGACCAACCTCAGGGACACAGCAAAACCAGCCATGTCGATGGGGAACGGGCGGTTGGGACGCCAGCCAGTGTGGAAACGCACAACCTTCCCATCCTCCACCACGGGACGCTCAAACTTCATCCCACCCACCAGACCCACAGGCCACACAGAGACACGGTATGTGTACCGCATCTGAGGGTGACAGGAACAAGAAAAAGTGATAGATAATGACAAAAAGGAAACACCTTCTGTCCATATGTTCATAGCCAAAGACTATGCACAGACAACTTTTTGAGAAGGGCTTTGAGAAGGAGTTTGATTACATCTCCACAAGAGAACATCTGACACATCCGTTACACCTCAATACAACCGAAGCACAGCTCCATCTGGAGGTTTAACCAGAAAACTCCTCAATGATCTCATGTTCAGTTTTCACTGCTATTCTCCTAAACAATATGTAAGGATAACTTTGCATAACTTTAGCATTTAAATCTAGTAATAAACATTTCATTAATACCCTTTTCAACATATCAGAAAAAATAGAATTGATTAGAAAAAAAACTTTAAATAACATTCAATGTATGAAAAATAAGATACATTATGGAGTGATAAAACCATTTTAGTGAATTATTTAAGTGAATTCATTTGTTTAAATAAAACTTAATATTGTAAACAAAAAATTTTTTTTTTAAAAGAAATAAATACATTTGTTCAGCAAGGATGCAACATATAAATAAAAAGTTAGCGTAAATATATGTATAATGTTATAAATGTTCTCTATTTTTTAAAATGCTGTTCTTTTGGACTTTCTCACAAAAATATTAGGCAGCACAGCTGTTTTCAATGTTGTGGATCAGCATATTAGAATGATTTCTGAAGGACTGTGTGACACTGAAGACTGGAGTAATGGCTGCTGAAAACTCAGCCTCACCATCAAAAAGGAATAAAAATTAATTTTTTAAAACATACTGACAAACTCACAATCAATAATACAATATTTCACAATATTACTGTTTGACTTTTTTATCAAATAAATGCATTCTAGATGAGCATAAGAAACTTTGTCTCAAAAACATTTTTTAAAAATCCTATCAACCCCATACTTTTGAACAGTAGTGTACATTTAACGATTAAAAGCCCTCACCTCTTCAAAAAGCTGCAGGCTGTATGTGTTGTCATCATCAGCAAAGTACACCACAGCCTCCTCGAGGGCAGCCGCTTCCTTTCCTTTAGCAGCAGCGCCCATCTCCCTGAGCCAGCGCAGACCCTCGTTCCTCTGCTCAGCCCCCCGGGGCTTCAGCCAGCTGGGATCTCCCTCCTGCAGCTTCCTGTCTTTGGGGGTCAGCTTGTATAGATGGGTGTAGGTCAAGCCAGATGCAGCCAGGAAGTCTGTGACCAGCGGAGTCGGCTGAGGAGCGTCCTCCACCACGATCCAGTGCAGCTGAGGAACATGGAGGAAGGTGTGGGACAAACGAGTGAGCTCAGCTTTCTGCACCAGTCTGGAGAGAGAAGGAAGAGGGAGAAAGAGCAGGATTACATTTCATTTCTCAAACTATTTTTATTCTTATCCACAAAACATGCAAACTTCATTAAACCCAATTTTGGAGATATTTCAATGTCTAAGGGGAATTAATTTTTTTTTTTTTTTGCAATAAGAAAGCAATGAGATGCAGGGCAGTGGAACCTCTTAAAAGCCATGCTACAGTATGTGTCATATGTTTAAAAGAATGTAAATCTGAAATCTATTCAATTGCTGCCTTGCAAGCACTTAAATTTCTTTCTACAAAACATTCAGAATCAAAGACATTCCTGCATTATTGTTATTGTGAGAAAAGCTGCGCATACCTTGCATATGTGGGTGTTATCACATAAATTCTGGGCACATCAGTCTTCTTAGACAGCTCTGATGTTTTGATGTGTTCCTGCAGCTTCTGCAGCTCTCCTCTCAGCTGAGAGATCTGCTGATCTTTAGACATGTCATGATCTCTACAGTCACAGCGCTGGCCTGCACGTAGGAATCAATGGCATGCTCAAAAAGGAATGATTCAAGGTTGAATGCACAAGGTAATGATGACAGTGATTCCAGTCTTACCCAGCTGCATCAGCGCATAGATGAGTCCTAGCAGTGACACCGTGAAGTACAGGACAAACACAGTCTTCAGCTTCAGTCTCATTCTCATGATGACCTGCTGATGCTGAAATCAACTCTGATGGAGCACGAGGAACCCGGTGATCATGGACACAACCCATATGAATGCATTATAACAGCCACGACTATGGCTTAGAGAGAAAAAGAAGAGATTGTTTGCAGATTCCCAATACTCCCAGTGCATCCAGTGACAATAAGATCAGGTATCTTGATTTTAGCAGGTTCAAATGCAGTTACGTTATACATGAATTTCCTATGAAAACAGAGTTTAACTAATGTATTTGAATATTGTAACTTACACTCAATGATGTGTATAAATTTAAAGCTGAGATGAATAAATCCTTTTCGGTCGCTTCATTATGTATATTACAGATAGCGTTATGCGTCTCTGTGCATACTAGAAGTGCACTGTGTACAGCCACCCCATTCATCCACTGCGCATTACCAACAACAACCTCCTCTTTGCAAAACACACAAAAATCTCCACACACAAAAACATAAAAAAAAAACAATACCTCCACCAAACAACTTTTTTAAAAAAAAACGAGGACATTTGAACCCTTTAACCGTCACTACAAGAACTGCTTGTGAAACAGCAGATTCCTCAACTTTTTATTTTTAACCTGTGAAAAAAAAACGATTAAAATGAATATACTAATTTTGAAATGCCATTATATTGTTTAAAAGACATCTTTTTGAGCTTGCTGATTTAATTTAATAAGGAATTCTCTTAATTTATTAAGTACTGTTGCTGTCTATGCTACAGGCCAAATTCATTTAAAAACAAAGAAATTAATACTTTTATTTGGCAAAGATGCATTAAACTGCAAAAAATTGCACTAAACAAATAAACAAACTTATAAGAAATGTTTTGTGAAAGCAGCATATTAAAATGTTTGAAGAATCATGTGACTGAAAACTGGAGAAATGCCTGCTAAAAATTCAGAATCACACAAATAATTAAAATTTTTAATCATTTAATTTTATTATTATTAATATTTCACATTATGCCTGTTTTATTGTATTTGTGATATAAAAAAAATGCAGCCTTGGTGAGCATGAGACTTTCCAAAACACACACAAAAACTTAATGACCCCAAACTTTATAACAGTAGTGTATATTTCTAAACTCTTTGTAATCATAAATAGTGCAGTTGATACCCCTTAACTAACCATTGCTTAAAATAATAAGCATCCTCATAATACTGATGTTTAACTTCTGTTTTTCCCTCAATGTGAACTTCAAAGGACTCAAACAAAGCAGCCTTTCTTATTAAAACCAAGGGTGGGGATCTCACTTTTTTTTTTGCTTATGATCTACCAGTCGTTTGGGAAAAAAGTTAAACAGGTCAGAATGGGTTATGCAAGATTAATTTGAAACAAAATGTTAAACACCACTGAACATCAATAAGTCAAACAAGATTCCTTTATTTGTTGCATACAAATCAAACACATAACAAAGCTGGAATGACCTTTCGTTTCAGTTCAACAAGAGAGCACAAGCCCAGAACACTCATCTCTCAAACAGTTTTGTATATCATTCTTCCAATGTCTTTGAAGGCAAATAAAATGTACATGGCAAACGGATTATATACAAAGAAGAAAAAAATGGAAATATACAGTAATGACATGATAAAAGAATGTTATGATAAAAAACTAAAATGAAAGTATTTCTTACACTAAGGGTCCACCACAGCTAACATGCCAACCCCTGTATCAAATCAAACAGCAACATAATCCTCATCCACCAATTCCCAAATACAGCTGTTATAAAACATTTTGTTATAAGTTGAATGACCTGAGACAGTCTAGGTTGAGTGATTACTAATTATAAACAGTACAGATCGTCGTTTTCTGTTTCTTGAAGTGATAAGCAAACATCAGCTTTTAGTTAAAATACAATTACCCTGAAAAGTGGTATAGAGTGAAACGGCTGCAACAACCACTGTGACCAACACCTGCATTCACTCACTATAGTAATAAAACAGGTGATGAGTGACAGACAAAAAAAAAAAAAAATGCAGGCTCTTTTTGCATCTGGACAGAATGCAAAGACATACGGTTGATCCTCACCAAGCTGATACCTGAGGTGAAAAAGGTTACATTTGGCTCACAGTGGCCTTCACTGCCATTTTGTCGTCATTCAAACCTTTGAGACTGAAAACGTCGCTTACTATGTGAAATGGTGAATGAGCTTTTTAAGCTAAAAAAACCAAGAGCAAGCATCGATGGGGTTTCATTGCTGATTATGCGCAGGAGAGACTGTTTTAAGGGATTGTGGGTGATGGAGCAGGGTAGGGAACGAGGATGAGGAAGCTCTGAAACAACAGAGGAAGGCTGGCTCTTAATGGCAGCAGCCTCCACAGTGGCCGCCCCCATGCGCATGTCCCGACGCCTCGCCGTACTTTGTTCTCCGGCTCAGAATCTCATAGGAGCAGTCTTCTCCACAGCAACCGGACATACTGGGTGACGTTTCGTCAATCTCAAACCTGAAAGGAAGAGGGCGGCCATTGGTGAATTCATATTTTAACACTGAATAAGCAGAGCAGGCACTTGTTGCTATGGCAACCGCTATCGTTCAGCGTTCTGTCGATTATACAGGCCGGTATATAAATCTGCATTCAGAAGAGGAACAGGAATTTCATGTAGTGAGGAAGTGGTGAATGCGCATGAGTCCAGAAGGATGGGACTTACTGTAAAGCCTCCCTAAAGAACTGGTAAGCACCGTGGTTGTGTTTAAATACGGTCAGCATGACCTTTTTCATTTGTGTGCTGAGGAAAGACACAAGAACAAGAAGAGCGCGATGAGTTTTGAGTTCTGGCAAAGATGCTACACAAGGAATACATTCTTGGGATGCTGGGTTTGTTGTGGTACCTGTTGGCAATAAGCTGAAGGATTTGGATGAGAAATTTCCCCAGGCCTTTCCGCCTGACTTTACTCTCCAACTGAACTTCATAACTGAGGAGACATTATTAGAATCAGTCAGATACAAACAGCACTCTCTTGAGGTCATGTGTCTTATATGACTCAGAGAATCAGTGAAGTCACACATTGCAAAAATAACACATGAGACAGATGCACTCCCACTTATATTACGTGTGCAATGAAGGTAGACAGATAGATAGACATGCACAATACTACAATTATGGCAGACATTAATAAGCCAATTATTTTCATGTTCAGCCAAAAATTAGTGTCTTTAATTACTCACCCTCATAAGACCTTCCAAAACCCATAAGACCTTCCTTTATCTTTGGAACACAAATTAGAATATTTTTGATGAAATCCAAGAGCTTTCTGATCCTCCCATAGACAGCAATGCAATTGAAATGTTCCCAGGCCCAGAAAGGTCAGACATCATTGAAATAGTCCATGTGACCAGTGGTTCAACCACAATTTTACAAAGCTGCAAGAATTTATTTTGTGCACAGAGAATAAAAATAATAACTTTATTTAACAATTCTTCTCCCCTGAGTTACCATCTACTGCCATTATTGAGAGTACCGCGACGCAATTACGGTTGAGCATGGATTGTGTTACCGATGTCCTTACTGCGTTTCTTGGCCTGGGAACATTTCAGCTGCGTTGCTGTCTATGGAGGGACAGAAAGCTCTCAGATTTCAACAAAAATATGTTAATTTGTTTTCCGAATATGATCAAAGGTCTTACAGGTTTGGAACGACATGAGGGGAAGTAACAAATGACAGAATTTTCATTTTTGGGTGTATTATCCCTTTAAGGACAATAACTGATCAATTCTGTACTATACTAAAATTTTAAATCAGACAAAAATCTAAAAACAACCATGTTAAATGATACATGTTAATTTAGGTATTACAACATTATAATACATACAATATGAAAAAGGATATTCATTTTTAGATTTTCAAAAATTTTTATAGATTAGCTTTAAATGTGTTAGATGATGCAAAGGTGTAAAAAAAAAAAAAAACAGTGACTATGAACAATTAAATGTCCGACATCAATAAATATATATATATTTTTTAATTCTAATATTAGTCGGTAACCAATATGGTACTGAAACGTTGCGCATTCTGAACAAATAAACAAGATTTTTGATAATCCCCATAGAGAAAATCATAGCTGTCCTATAAGTAATAACTAAAGCAACATTACCAATATAAAACCTCATCTCCACACTCTACATCAAATCGAAAGTGTGAAAACGCCACAGTTGTGGAGTCAGCATCCCGGGCCAGGAGATACCATGCTCTCTCATCCTTCATCTCCTCCCTTTTCTCCCTCTCCTTCCATCCCCACTCACTCTGTTCATATCTGCCAAAACATAATGGAACAAAAACGTATTTTGTTATAAACTGCCCAAATTGACATTTCTCCTGGAGCTATATTTCATAAATAGCAAAATGACCAGCAGCAGAAATGTCCTCCGGCTTTAAAGGGACAGTTGACCCACAATGACAACTCTGTCATCATTTACTTGCCCTCATGTCATTCCAGGCCTGTATTCACTGTATTATCTGTGTTTAAGAAGCCCACTGACTTTCATTCAATAGTCACAGAGTCTTGGAATGGCATGAGGGTGAGTAAATAAGTTCAGTGTCCTAAAATTAGTTATAATTTAAAAGTAAATGATGACAATTTTCATTTTTGGGTGAACTATACCTTTAATGGTAAATAGCAATAACTGACTTCCATGCAACCTTAAAACCTGTATCTGAATCGGAATAGAATACAAAACCTAACAAGTATCCATTAAGAATCTCTGCATGAAAAAAAAAAAAAGTCAGACACTAAAAACTGACAAATAAAACATCTAAAGCAGTAACAATATGGGATGCTGGGTTACCCCACATGTTGACTTGCTCAATACCTACAGCGTCTGCATGTTGGCTCTAGTCAACTCATAGGCCCACTCCACTGTATCTGGACTCAATGCAGATACCCGTTTACACTCAATCTCCAGGTTTAGCCTGTGACAGATTCAGATATTCACAATATTAGTACTGGATATCAGAAAATGAAATGATCTGTTTACCAGTTTAGAGGCAGCACATGACACATCCGTCAAAGGGGAAACGTAGGGATAGCGTACCCATTTCTGTCATACTTTTTGAACACAGGCATTGCAGACAGAGGATCTTCAAGCTGTAAAAAGCCACGGGACACACTGTTAGTATTTCTCTACTGCAAGAACATTAACACTGCTATTTGAAGATGCGTGCGCATATTTTGAAAAGGTTTCTTTCAGACGTTCTCAAAGCATACCTTATTGGCCGCCTCCACCTTTGCACAAACTGCATCCATAGCTGCCCGTTCTTCAAGTCTTCTCTGCTTTTTTTCCTTTGCTCTGTTTGATTTTCTCTAAATAGTAATAGAAGGATATCGTCAAACAATATTCTCAGATAGAGAGTGAGGAAAACAGTCTGAAATATTTATACTTTATAACTTTGAGTTCTACTTTGGGAAAGAAAGCGGGGCGGTCAGTATAATATATACATACAGTGGGTTCGAAATTGAATTTAACTGAATTGAAAAATGAAATGAATAACAACACTACAGTCTTCTGTAGAGCTGCTATAATGCTGATATTGAAGATATTTCATATTTGATGAATTTTGCAACATTAACACTTATTTTCTTGTTATAGCGAAGCTGATTTTGAAAATCTGCAATGTATAAACTATATAAATAAATCAATTGAATAAATAAATATTAAATACTGAAAATCTGGGTATTATTTTATTAAATGTTCTAGGATTTTGAAAAACTAAATGTTATGTAAATGCAGAGCAAAATTAATCAAATAATCATATATTTTCAGTACTTGTACAAACATACACAAGATACTCTGGAACGTCACAAATCAGAAATTGAACTTGTTGTCACTCAAACTGTTATGCTGACAATTATATAATGAAAGTTTGTCAATTAAATAAAAAAAATAAAAAAATCACTAGTATGCTAGTGTATTCATATGCGACTTTTGGACCCCGTTGTATACGATAATTGAATCACATCAATTGAGACAACAAAGAAAAAAATGTTGTTGTTTTTTTAAATAGCAAGTATTTACTACTTATTCACAAAACGTTCTAGTTTATAAAAAACAAAAACAGCAACAATTGTCCAAAGCTGACAAACTCAAAATGGACAAGTATTGTCCGACTAACCATCCCAGTCAATATGTACACATCCGTCGCACGCAAACAATAATGTCGCCTTTAAAACATTTCGCATAAACATATTTATGGTTGCATTTGTTTCTGTGTACATACATGTGCCTGCATGGGGGTAGAGACACACATTAGTGGACACTTTAAAATAATGCTATTCGTGTAAATCTGAGGGTTTGACGCCTGTTTTTAAGACTTGCATTGTGTATCATCAAAAATAATACACCAGGAACAAATATCTGGCTGGAGGCACAAAAAGAGAGCTGCTCTTTAGCTCCACGTCCATTTATGGCAAGAGCAGCAGGAAACAGGTGCTGAGAACACAAAGCACGTGGAGAAGAACAGTTTTCTGACGGGCTCAGCTCATGAAGTTCACTAATGCCAGACACAAATCTATCATTCAAACTCGACCAAGCAATGATGCGGTCTTTGATCTCGCAGTGGCTGCTGGCATCGCGCTAATTAAAAGCCTGTATGAAGAGCTCAAAGAAACGGGTTTTACACATTACCCTCATATCTCACCCGCTCCTCGAATGACTTTAATGCATCGACTGTTGCATAGGACAATACAGGCAGTCTGACAAAAACAGCAACAGTTTGCCGTGTTAAATGCATCAGTGTTATTGTGCTTAGTGTTAAAGAAATGGCGCAGTCGACGAGGCACCTGAAATGAACCAGAAAGCGTTTGAGGTGGACATCTGTGTTCCTCGGATGGACACTACGAGAATCCATTCGGGACATGAGCATCTTCAAACTAACGTTACCAAAATCTCACCACCACCCCCTCGTTATTCACGAGTTCCGCGTTTACCTCCATCACACACACACACATACATTACACACTCTTTCCGGGGAGAATGATTTGCTTCCATCAGTCTTTGTTCAAATTGCCGCACGCATTTATCAAAGCCCAAATAAGAGCAAAGCTAACAACACACAACACGGACAGACAAACTCACCCCCATTGTGCAGATTTTACACGACCACCTCGACGCGACTACTGCACTCTAAACCGCTTTAAAGAAGTTAGAGATCTGAAGGAGAGATGTAGTCTGTGGTAAAGAATGTTAAAAATGCTAACGAGCGAGCTAGTCTACAGTAACACAAGAGCTCGAGGGTTGGTAGCTTAAAAAACAGTAATCTATAAAGCACCTAGCGACCGCTTTTCGCTTTTATTTTTTACTGCCAGATTCGCGCCAAGAAGCGGCCACGAAATTTCCGCGCTCTACTCTCCCTTTCTTTATCTCCTTCTCCTTTCCTCCCTCCCTCTCTTCACTCTTTCTTTCCCTCTCAGCAGCATTGGGCATTAGCCGCGGAGTCGTGGGGAAATGACGACATAGGGTTTGGGGTTAAGGGTCAAGCTCTCTCCACATGCTTCCTCGCGTTGAGGTTACTTTGTGACCTAGAGCCATAAATATATATTTATGTAAATGACGAGTAAGTTAATTTATACTAAAGGCAGTTTCCTTAAAATTTCTGGCTTCCTTTTGCAAACTGAATTTGTAGAGGATAGAGGATACTGTTCAGTTACTCTATTAAAATATGAAATGTAATTATAATTTAAGTTTAAAATAGTAACTAGTGAATACATTCCATGTATAATTTTACCACTATATATATATGCATTTTTTTAATTCCAACTGACTTACAAACGTAGAAAAAAAATATAAATCCTTGATTCATGCTGTTTTGTAGCCTATAATTATGCATACCTTTTTCTTAATTGTAACAAATGGACTCAAAAAGAACAAATAGAATGTTAAAAAGCGAATGCAAACAGATGCTCATATTAATAACTACAGCTGAAGAGTCCATTTGCAAAAACAGATAACTCAGATTTTAAAAGTGTTCATAAATCATGTTTTTTTTTTATTCTGCATTCCAGTTAATATCAATCAAACTGCAGTTGGGTTGTTTTGATTAAATAGTATAACCTAAAAAATACAGCTAACTAACACAATAATAAGATGATAACACAATAAAAAACATGATTTATGAGAATGAATAAAAACCGAGTCATCCGTTTTTGCAAATAAACTTTTCAATTCTAAATTATGTGCACAATTGAAATGCCAAAACGCTTTGTTTGTACATATTTAATTAATGCAATATTATTTAAATTCATTTTAATGGAGATTTCTGTTTGGGGGAATGACCACTTTTAAAAAATGTTTGAGGGAATGAAAAATCAGAGGCCTAGAATGGTCCTGCAGCACCTCTTTTGTCCACGAGGCTGCACTAGTTGACAGGACAGCAACTTAAGTTGCTTCTGTGCAGGAACTGCTACTGTATGTCAGCACCACCTTGTATGATGATCGCGTGGTTTCAGCTGCATCGAGTGCGCATCTAGACCCGAGTGCTACTTAACTACAATACGCAGATCGGTTTGAACCTCACATCTCGAGGACGCTTATCACAGAATCCCTCTTTTAACACCCACTGCTTCTGACCATTATAAAGAAGGCACAGCCATAACTTAAAGCGTCTATCCATGTGTTGAATGCAGCGAGCGCTGCTGTATATTCCCGGGCCACGCCCCTCCCGCAGATGGCCCGTCACGAAGCCCCGCCCCGAACCTTTTGTTTTCTGGTAATCTGTCTCGCGACGGGGAGAGATGGCATTTTCAGGAGGGGAAACAAGGGAGGGGGTCAGAGAGTTCAGCGCTGTTAAAATCTCCGCTTCGTCTGCGCCACAACTCACACTGAGCCTCGATGCATGCTCGAGAACTAGTCAGTTATGATGGAGGGATTGTAACTGTTGTTACAGGGTTTATAAATAAACAAAACCCGACCTAAAAGGCCATGCAAATCTAGCACGACAACAAAAGGTTGAGCGATCTATGTTTTTGCTAAAGAAAATAGGGACAGACCCCAGCTACACCTTCAGGCCTGTGGTTGCGAGCAGAGATTGTTACTCCTCTTTCTCTGCTTGGTGTGCATGCGTGGGGGGGAAGAGGGGAGAAGAGGAGGAATAGAGAGAGGGGGAGGGGAGGAAAGAGGAACTCAGAGGTGATGAGGATGGAGGAAGACTAACAGAGAGGAAGAGGAGAGAAAGAGAGAGAGAGAATCAAGAAAGGAGAGACCATCATAAAGGGAAAACTAAGGTGAGTTAGAGAACATGGAGATGGTTCTTTTGTACAGTAACGTTACTGGCAAGATGGCACGAAGGAGGGGAGGGAGGAGATGGTTGGAGAGAGAAACACATAGACAGAGAGGGGATGGCTGGGAGGGGTCTTGTGCCACAAGTGCTGGTATGTCTGTCTCTGTTCTTGCCTGCAAGGACCACAGAGAAAGAATATCAATGTTATACTGGCATCCAAGGGAGGACCTGTCCGTCACTTGGGCCTGCTGGTTGATAGTATCAGGAGGGGGTGTTGGAGACCAGTCTGAATTCAGGCTTTAATCCTTTTTATGTCAGTATTGGGATTGTATCTAGATATCAAGTTTATTCTCACCTGTAATACCTCCAGGTTATGTTTAATTAATGTAGACCAGAAACCATGGCTTACACAGTGTGAATGTATTGATTTCTGTAAGACTCAGTTACATTTTATCAGCTGAGTATGGTAAAAGAACTATAACTGAAGACTAATTCACGACATCCGTCATTAAATACTCAATTTTATGGTAAATGAGCAAGTTCTAGTCTTTTTGTTTTCTATCTCTCTCTCTCCTGCATACATTAGTGAAGGGTCTGGGCAGCCTTAGCGCTGCATTGCACAGCTGACGAATCCCTCCGCACACACAGCAGGAAGTAGTTCCGTGTGTTTTAATGTGGGAGCACCGCAGGTAAAAGCACAACGTAATGGATCGCTATTAAGTTGGTTTCATGAAGAGAACTGTACGAGGTGCTCTAAATATGTGTTTAAATCTAAATGTAGCCGCATTTAACGGCTGAATAACGGTTTTTATGACGAGGGGGTTTCATTTAACGTTTTTGTTTTTAATATTGCGCAAATGTGGAATGCGAGAGTTACACTGACTCACATGAGACGATACTTTTGATTGTCAGAATCACTGGTTATGAATTTGACGCCGGTTAACGGGACTATGTAATTGACATGGAAGTTAGTTGGGGAGAGGCGAACAGCGCGGAAGGTTTCCTCGGTTGTGAGGAGTCGTCAGGTCTCCCCGGCACATACACACGGAGAGGATCCCTATGCGGCCGATGCGATGAACTGGAGAGAATGAGAAACGTGCGAATATCCACAGAAGCTTTAACGTAGTTGTATATTACCAAACGTGCGTAGTGCTTATGTTTTACAACCCTTGTTAGTCGCTTTATAAGTTTGAATAGGAGAGAAAGCAAGCCAGCCAGGTAGTGAACTGCTATTCGGACTAGTAACTAACGTTAAAAGGCAAATGTTCAGCAACAGCTAGCCAACAACTGGAATAGGGACATAAGCGTGGCTCTACACAAAAGGACTCAGACCTGAGTGAGCGACTGTGCGAGAAGTGAGGTGAGGGGAATGATGCTTTTGTTCTGTTTCTCTACTTCTCAAGTTTGAATGATGGATTATCACTGCCCGAGCGAGACCCGTGCGCGTTTACTCACAGAAACGTTTAAATGAACAAGGGACGGATGATTGGATGGTGGTCGGAGTGATGCGACCTCTCGGAGTTTAAGGGGGCAATCGATAACTGTTTTCAGCTGAAACACTATTAAGAGTTGATTGGGCACTCTGTTAAGCGAAGGGCAGTTCAGTGCCTCATATCGAGTGTTTTGGACTCCTCTGAAGCGCAAGTTTAATTCACACTGAGCCCGACGGCAACTTCAATCAGTAGAGACGCTGCCCGTGACGTCACGTGCCCTATTCAACGCTTCGTTTCATGACAGAGAACGACTTTTTTTTTTTTTTTTTTTTGAACGCAAAGTAAGAACAAATATCTAATCTTATTTTAATTTTTGACGGCGAGTTATAAAGATAATCGTTTGTGCGGGATTAGTTTTGCATTCGATCACGCTAGTATTTTATCTCGCCAGTGTATCTTTTGTGTCCATCTAGATCAGAAACATTTTAGTTTTATGTTTGTGTAACGTTAGTTGTCTTGTAAATTCAAAAATCACAATTCAGGCAGCCCTTTTGAGTTACTATTCATGAAAACAGCCGGTACAGTCACAACGGCATTCGCTTAAGAATTAAAGGCTTTGGTCATTGTTTCGCTTTGTAAATGAAGGTAACGTTATCTGTTGTTCAGGAACTGCATGTACATGTTTGTAAAGTGATGGAAGTCCAATGCACTCCCGGCATCGAAACAAAGACTTCTTGTCCACCGAATGAAAGTCTCATTTACTGACGTTGAAACAAATGAAAGTTATCTAAATTCGTTACAGATTTAGAAACATTACACTAAAGCGTGTATCCCGCGCTTTGTGGTTTGGTACATCGGAGAACTGCATCACCTGCCGCTCA
Source organism: Cyprinus carpio (assembly GCF_018340385.1). Classification (NCBI taxonomy): domain Eukaryota; kingdom Metazoa; phylum Chordata; class Actinopteri; order Cypriniformes; family Cyprinidae; genus Cyprinus; species Cyprinus carpio. The sequence continues at coordinate 14,543,771 of NC_056603.1, read as the reverse complement.
AAACACAGCCGAGAGCATTTAAACCTTCACATCTTTCGCTGTCTCTTGAGCCAAACTTCATTTCCATACACATATATTGTAAATAATTGTGACCCTGGACCACGAAACCAGTCTTAAGTAACACTGGTATAGTAGTAGCAATAGCCAACGAAACACTGTATGGGACAAAATGATCGATTTTTCTTTTATGCCAAAAATCATTAGGATATTAAGTAAAGATCATGTTCCATGAAGATATTTTGTAGATATCCTACCGTAAATATATCAAAACTTAATTTGTGATTAGTAATATGCATTGCAAAGAAGTTCATTTGGACAACTTTAAATGCGATTTTCTCAATATTTAGATTTTTTTGCACCCTCAGATTCCAGGTTTTTAAATAGTTGCATCTCTGCCAAATATTGTCCTATCATAACAAACCATACATTGATGGAAAGCTTGTGTATTCAGATGATGTATAAATCTCAATTTAAAAAAAAAGACCATTATGACTGGTTTTGTGGTCCAGGGTCACAATTTTTAGTATTAATTTGAGGTTCATTTTCTCACCACATTTCATAACAGACAGCACTTGTTTAGAGAAAGAAAATATATGTATATAATGTGACAGCTGGAATAATGTTACGTGAGGAAGTCATTAAAGATTCGGAATACAAAGATTTGTCACCATACTGTAAATGATAAAAAATACTTGAGGCAACTATTTGGAGAACCATAAAAAATCTGTGCACACACACATACACATACATACATGCAACACTTACGATGGGTCAGTGAGAATTAATTTGCATCAGAAATGTCATGTCATTCTAAACCCGCTGAACCTTTTTTCTAAGGAGCACATGTATTTTAAAAAATGTCTCCGTTGGGTTTATAAAATGAGTTACTCGGGCTCAATGTTTATGTTGGGCCCCACTGACTTTCATTGTATGAGCAAAAACAGTTTAAACATTTTCCAAAATATGTATTGTGTTCCACAAAAGAAAGACAAACAGATTCGGAATGACATGAGGGTGAGGAAAGGCTGAAAGAATTTACATTTGTGGGTGAACTGTCTCTTTAAGATGTTCAAAACAAAGGCCGTCACTGATCCCCTTGAACACTCTCTCCCCTCTAGCCATGCCATCAGTGATGGAGCGATCAGGGTCTGGTGTGCTGTCCCGAAGCAGGGCCAAAACAGTCACGAACGGGAACAGCCAGCACTCTGAGGAAGAGAGCAGTGATGAGGAACACACACATGGTGAGTCTGACACATTCACACACAAACTCCAACTCCAAACCACCATCTGCACCTTCATTCACTTACATGGTAGCAAAGTATCAAGCTTAATTGTTTCATTTAAGTGTAAAATATCAGTATATCACTGTCTGTCTGTGTTCTCTGTCAAGCATCCCTGTCTTTTCCTCCTCTGCCCTCTGTGAGGATGCACTGCCAGTTTCTAACTCTGCATGCCTGTTTTCCCCCTGTTTGACCGTCCTTTTCCCTCTTGCTCTTTTGAAGCAGACAGTATGATCCGTGTTGGTGGGGACTACCAGGCACAGATCCCAGAGTTCAAACCAGGTAAAGAGAGAGAAGGGAGTTAATCTCAGAAGAGATGAATATATATATCTCTGAACTCCATGCAGTTTTCACCGTCTGCATGAGCATGATAAGATAAAGGGCTGTGTGTAGGTGTTTCTGTGTGCACTCAAGTTTATGGGGAGTAGGAGAGAACACAGCTATAGTCTTGGAGTATACAGACATATAGACAAAAACAGCATAGAGAAGTAAAAAAAAACAACAAGGTCTGAGAGGAGGTATTTGAGAGAGGCTGCTGTGTTGTGTGTCAGACATGTTTCTTCTTTGTGTTGACAGACTGTGCATCCCGCTACAGTGACAGTGACCAGAGGAGCATGCTGGTCTGGTCACCAAACAGCCAAGTGTCTGATGCCATGTGTAAGGAACAATTATTCACACATAGAAGTTACTAAAAACTGCTGAGAGTCTGACTCAGGCTATTGACGAGGAGTGCTTTAGAAAAAGAAACTAAACTACTCTTATTTTTAAAGGGAAACCTTGTGATGTGATTATTTTTCTCACAATATTGCAACTTTAATTTAGATAGATGCACGTGCATACACAACGAAAACATTCTCTCACAACCGAAAGAATGTTAAATCAGTGTTTTTACCAAGATGGCGGCGCGTCCACACGCAGCGGCTTCTCTCTGTCCCGACAGAACGGTGTTTTCGTGTTTTTTGTCTTGTGAGTCGCAGTGTTTTTGTACGTCGTCATCGCGTCTATCTGTCTTTAAGCGCGCATACAGTCGTGAGTTTCTGCTGGATGTCGGCAGAGCCGCATTTTTGGAGTTAAACTCCGCGCACACGCGGAAACTGCTGCGAGATCTCGAACTGCTCCGGAGGCCTACATCATCACCGACCCCCTCTACTGCATCTCGCCCACAGCGGAGGCGCCACAAGCGGCGTGAGAGGAAGCAGAAGAGGGGTAAGCGCGGAGGTATCCGGGCTAGGCTAACGGCTAACCCACACAAGCCATCCATCCCCACCGTCGTACTGGCTAACGTACGCTCTTTGGACAATAAACTGGACTACATCCGATTACTACGTTCAACTCAGAGGACTGTAAGAGACTGTTGTGTGTTTGTATTCACGGAAACACATGGCTCAGCGACAGCGTTCCGGACTGCGCCATTCAGCTCGACCAGCTGACGTGCTATCGAGCAGACAGAGCTCGCGTCGCGGGCGGAAAAACCCGCGGCGGCGTGGCTTTGTGTTTACATCAATGACGCGTGGTGCCGCGATGCTGTTGTGATCTGCAAACACTGCTCACCCCTGGTGGAGTTTATGATTATTAAGTGCCGGCCGTTCTATCTGCCGAGGGAATATACTGCCCATACTGCTCGTTTCGGTTTACATTCCCCCGAACAACAGCAACAGCAACAGGAACGATGCACTAAATGAACTGTACCAGCACATCAGTGAGCAGCAGACAGCACACCCCGATGTTTTTCTCATCATAGCTGGGGATTTCAACCATGCTGACTTAAAGAGTGTGTTTCCTAAAATACACCAACACATTAACTTTCCAACAAGAGGTAAAAACATTTTAGACTTTGTTTACACCACACAGAGAGGAGCTTACAAAGCCCTCCCCCTCCCCCACCTCGGTGCCTCAGACCACATCACTGTCATGCTAATGCCTGCATACAGACCGCTCGTTAAAGTCGCCAAACCAGTTCAGAAACAGATTCAAGTGTGGCCAGAAGGATCGTCTGAGGCTCTTCAGGACTGCTTTGATACAACTGACTGGAATATGTTTAAGCAGGCTGCCACTTATAATAACTCCACTGACCTCCAGGAGTACTCGGAGACTGTCACTGCCTACATCACCAAGTGTATTGAGGATGTAACAGTCACAAAAACCATTACTGTCCGGGCCAACCAGAATCCGTGGATGACAGGGGAAGTCTACAGACTCCTGGAGACGCGGAACGCTGCCTTCAGAGCTGGAGACGAGGGGGGCCTGAGAACAGCCAGGGCCAACCTATCCCGCGGCATCAGAGAGGCTAAGAGACAGTACTCCAGGAGGATAGCCCATCAATTCAGCGACAGCAGAGACACTCGGAGCCTGTGGCAGGGGATACAGACCATTACGGACTACAAGCCCCCACAGCGGACCTGTGACAGCAACATCTCTCTGCTGAACGAGCTGAACACCTTCTTCGCTCGCTTTGAGGCACAAAACAGCTCCACTGCACAGAAGACTCCACCTCCTCCCAGTGACCAGGTGATGATGCTGACCCCGGACAGCGTGAGGAGATCCTTCAGCAGGATCAATGCACGCAAAGCTCCGGGTCCTGACACAACATTCCTGGGCGTGTACTGAGAGACTGTGCAGCAGCAGACTCACTGATGTCTTCACAGACATTTTCAACATCTCACTTAGTCAAGCTGTTGTTCCCACATGCTTCAAAGCTACCACCATCATTCCAGTCCCGAAGAAGCCATCTCCATCATGCTTCAATGACTACCGTCCTGTTGCACTTACTCCCATCCTCACTGAAGTGCTTCGAACGGCTAGTCATGCACCACATCAAGTCTGCCCTCCCCCCCTCCCTGGACCCATTCCAGTTTGCATATCGGTCCAGACCGGTCGACCGATGATGCCATCTCAACTACCCTCCACTCAGCACTCACACATCTAGAGGAAAAAGACTCATACGTCAGAATGCTGTTCATAGACTTCAGTTCAGCATTCAACACAATCATCCCTCAACAGCTCATTCACAAACTGGTCGAGCTGGGGCTCAACACTTCGCTGTGCAACTGGCTGTTGGACTTTCTGACTGGAAGACCTCAGGCAGTACGTGTCGGCAGCAACACATCCAGCACCATCACACTGAACACTGGGGCCCCCCAAGGATGTGTGCTGAGCCCCCTCCTCTTCACTCTGCTGACCAACGAATGCACACCGTCACACAACTCCAACCTCTTCATTAAGTTTGCGGATGACACGACTGTGGTGGGTCTCATTAGCAAACAGAGATGAGACAAACTACAGGAGCGAGGTGAGCCGCCTGGCCGGGTGGTGCAGTGACAACAATCTCTCTCTGAACGTGGAGAAGACGAAGGGATTGTTGTGGACTTCAGGAGAGCGCACACTCAGCATGTTCCTCTGACCATCAACGGTGCGACTGTGGAGAGAGTGAGCAGCACCAAGTTCCTGGGTGTGCACATCACAGAGGACCTCTCCTGGACCGACAACACTGCAGCACTGGCCAAGAAATCACAGCAGCGTCTCTACTTCCTCCGCAAACTGAGGAGAGCCAGAGCCCCACCCCCCATCATGTACACCTTCTACAGAGGCACCATCGAGAGCATTCTGACCAGCTGCATCACTGTGTGGTATGGCGCCTGCAACGCGTCCTGCCGGAAGACTCTGCAACGCATAGTGAGAGCAGCTGGGAAGATCATTGGTGTCTCCCTCCCCTCCCTCCAGGACATTTATGGAACCCGTCTCACTCGAAAAGCCCTCTGCATTGCAGGTGATCCCACTCACCCGTCACACAGCTTCTTCAGTCTGCTGCCATCAGGGAGGAGACTGCGAAGTCTCCAGGCCAGGACCAGCAGACTGAAGGACAGCTTCATCCATCAGGCTGTCAGGAAGCTGAACTCGCTCCCGAACTTACCCCCCCCTCCCTCTTCTGCCTCAGGCACCACTGAACTATGAACCCCCCCCCTCCCTCTAACATACGAATGTCATGCACCAGTCACTTTGTGCAGCAGTGGTCTGCTCACTACCTCATTCACCATGGATCTGACATCATTCTCTTCTACCTCCTCATCAGTCAGTTTTAATAAAATAACTGCTCTGAGCCCTTTGTCACTTTGGTCACTTTTAATCAGACTGAATAAGCTATTTTTTTTATGCACTAAAAATCTTCTTTATCTGCACTGTTTGTTCACTGGTTTGCACTCTATCTGCCATGTGCCTTGCGCTGCTTTTATTTAACCTTATTTTTATTTTATTTTTTCTATTATGTCTTTTTTACGTTCCCTTATTGTATAGTTTTTTTTCTTATATTTTATATTTGATCTAGATTTTTAGGCTCTACTGTTAGTGTCTATCTGTATGCAACCGGGGGGTCTGAGAGTAACGCAATTTCGATTCTCTGAGTTTTGATGTCATTTTCATTTCATCTTTACTATAATGCCTGACAAAACCTAACTCTACATCACATTAAACTGAAAGTCAAATTTTGAGATAATGTTAATTTGATTAAAGTTACTGTATAATGTCTGGTAATGTAGTTTACACTTCAAGTCTACAGTGGTTTTTATTTTTTTAAATGGTTAACCATATTATATATATTGTATCAAATCTGATTGATTCTTTTTGTAATGACAAAAAAAAAATCACATTTGAATCAAATCGAAACCCACTATCATTATTTTGATTTGAGTCACAGCTGTTTTATTTATATGCATTTGCATTATTTATTTTCTATTATGTTATTTTGATGCCTCGTAATGTATTATAATGTTATATAATCATGGTTGTGTATTTTGTTGTGAGGTAGTTGAGTAATACCCATATCCTTTGTACACTGTCACCAAATCTGCCATGTTGGATTGTAAAGAAACTGCATTTTCCTTTCTCTCACCCTCAGTGGATGAATATATTCTGATGGCCAAAGAGAAGCACGGATACAACATGGAACAGGTATCATTTGGCATAAATATTAGGCATGATAGGTAAATCCTCTAGATGGAGGCATAGATCACTGATGGAGTCCTTCTGTCTTCTGGCAACAGGCTCTTGGCATGCTTCTGTGGCACAAGCATGATGTGGAGAAGTCACTGGCTGACCTGGCTAACTTCACTCCCTTTCCTGATGAGTGGACAGTGGAAGACAAAGTTCTGTTTGAACAGGCTTTCAGTTTTCATGGAAAGAGCTTCCATCGCATCCAACAGATGGTGAGCGGGTGGGATGGAGGCAAGATGGGTTATATAAGAGTCATCTGGTGCTCTCACATCTGCCTGCAACTACAGAAGAGCTTCAGATACAGCCCAGTGTAGAATCACACATATATGTAGAGAGTCACAACAAGGTCTCGCTGTCAGCACTATGAACTGTTGTCTTGTTGTCATCCATTTCCAACAAGGAAATAATTGAAAAATGTTTCAAAGCATCATGTGCTTCAATGGAAGCAAGAATCTCTGACCTTTTGTACAAAGAAGTTCAAATGCTCAAAGTCATAAATTTGATACGGGACATCTTGTTCTTTTTCACTGTACATGCTTAGTCATAGCCATCTGTTATTTTTATTTCTCAGCTTCCAGACAAGCTGATCTCAAGCCTGGTGAAATACTACTACTCTTGGAAGAAAACCAGAACCCGGACCAGCGTCATGGACCGTCAAGCACGCAAGCTCCTTAGCAAGAGAGAAAAGGATGAGAGGTAAAAGGAGAGCAAAAGAGAGAAAGATGGAGAGAAAAGACAATGAATCATTACAAAGTGTGTATTTTTGTTTCTGCCAGTAATGATGAGATTGAGGAAGGAGATCCAGGCAGTGACAGTGACTTTGAGATCAATGCCAGGAAAGAGGTGAGCCTATGGTGTAACTAATACACTTAACTCCATATTAAACTATTCAACACAGTATTTCGTTTATTCTTTGATAGTAGTTATATTACATACAGCTTTTAACTCCATATTAATTTAGAGACTAAATGGAATATGAAAAAAATCAGCAGTCAGGGACTAGTGAAGGCAAAAAAGTCACACAAACACCTATTTCCCTTTAAACGTTTACATGAATTTTAACCTAAAATCTTAATCTTAAAAAATGACTGTGTTTACACTGCATTTGTGCTGCTTTTCAGACGACAAAGCAGAGCTCTGGAAATGGAGGAGGAAGTGATAAAGGTTCAAGCAAGTCTGGTCTGACTCGGAAAGAGAACCAGGGTGCACAGTACCGTCACCACCCGCTTCGTGCTCGCCGCAGGCCTCCTAAAGGCATGCATCTGGAACAGGAGGACATTGTTGGTCTTTCAGCGTCCACTGATTCAGGAGCTGTTAGTCTCAGACAGCTGGACACACAGTTAGTGTCACTGAAGAGACAGGTGAAGTGCCACGCATCAAATCACAATGGTTTTGGAAGTGTTTAGTGTTATTAAGTGAATGTACGATTGAGGAGTTTGTGTGCTACGCAAGTGTTCAAAAGTTTGGAATCAGTAAGGTTTTTTTGTTTTTGTTTTTATTAAGCAAGGATTGATCAAATTGAAATTTTTATTTTAAAATAACACTATTGATCAAATAAAATAAAAAAAATAAAATAATCTTGGAAAAATGTATTTCTATAAAAATATTAAACAGCACAGCTGTTTTCAAAATTGATGATAAATGTTTCTTGAGCACCAAATCAGCATATTAAAGTGATTTAAATCATGTGACACTAAAAATTAAGCTTTAGCATTACAGAAATTATATTTAGAGCATATTAAAATAGAAAACAGTTCAGTTTAAATTTAAATTGTAATAACATTTCACAGTATTAATGTTTTTTTAGTTTTTTTTTTTTTATTACCAACCCCCAAACTCTTGAATGGAGTCAACAGTCACCACTTAGAACATTTTTGCCTCTCTGTTTTGCTTTTAGGTCCAAAGCATCAAGCAAACCAACAGTGTTCTCAAGCACAACTTGGGTGATGGAATTGAAGGCTTAAGACCATCAGAGGTAGGTTTCTACCTGCACTGCTCTGATATACAAACTACAAACATTTATCATTTACACTCCATTAAAAAACTGGCATACATTTAGAAGTTAAAAAGGCAAGACATTATTAAATCCATTTAATGTATTTTGACAGTTTGAATGTACAGGCTTAGTTTCTGAGATACTGATAAGGCCTAATTGCATAATATTTTTAAAGTACAAGTTTTTTTTCTCTAAGAGTTTGCCAAAACTGTAAGTAGATTCTGGGCAAAATGCCAACGTTATGCTACATGATCATTTTCTCACTGTGCTGCATTTCCGTCAGCCCACCCAAAAAATAAACTCTCGCTGGACAACGGAGGAGCAACTCCTGACTGTTCAAGGTGAGCTGGATTATTAAAAAAAGCTTGTATATATAAAAAAATAATGCTTCTGTAATGTCAGGTTTGAGAGCAGAGAAGACCTTCGCAAAACTAAAGAACCCAAAAAGATCACTTCTTTACTTGCACAAGTTGATATCATAAAATAGAAGCTACTGTAAATTATTCAGCTAACCAATGAGTTACCATAAAATGTATGGTACAACTAATACCAACTAATATCTGTCCTAAAAATATGGTTTCAAGCTAAATTAATGACTACCTAGTCACCAGTATGCAATCTTTTATGACGGTGGGAGATTGTTCTTACCTTGCAGAGATTAAATTAAGCATGAAATCAAAATGGAGAATTCTTATTACAGTATTTATTATTATTTATTTATATTTGCACAATTTCCGGTTCATGCTGATTTTACCAAATGTCATTATGCATGTGTATTCAGAGCAATACAAAGGGAATTCCTATCACATACCTTGTTTTTAAGCAAGATACTACATACTGAATTAATAAGAGTATTATTCTGGTTGATTATTTTAGTTTAATTTTCAGCTTTGCTGAGCAGTTTTATCATGTACCAGTTTTTTCAACTACATTCTCTCCAGCCGTCAGGCGATACGGTAAAGACTTTGCAGCCATAGCTGACGTGATTGGCAACAAGACGGTGGCGCAGGTCAGCTCATTCTTCGTCAGCTACCGGAGACGCTTCAATCTTGAGGAGGTGCTACGTGAATGGCAGGCAGAACAGGAAGTGGTGCAAGGGGGCAGCGGGAGGGCCGTGAACATGGAGCTGAACGGGTCGTCAGGAGCGGAAGATGATGAGGTGAGAGAGAATGAGGAAAAAGTCTATTTGAATTTGTCAAGGCTTTTAAAAAGGACGTGTTCCAGCAGGCAGGGCTTATTCATCTTAGAGATAAAGAACAGCTAACAACAACAGAGGAATTCATTTTCTCTTTTCCATCTTTCTTTGTTGCTACAGGTGCAGATGGATGGCGTCTCTCCGCCTCATTCTGACAGTCCACTGCCCTCTTCTGATGTTAGTGTGGCTGGGAACCCCAACTCTGCCCAGTCCTCCCCACCCCTCACTCAACCTCCACCCTTACTGCGCCCTGCACCCCCGTCAGCACCCCCTAGCCTGCTGCGCCAGCCTCCCCCGCTACAGACGCGACCTCTACAAAACCGGACACCCCACAATCACCCTCCCCCTCCACCTCCGCTCATCAGACCCGCAGTGGTGTCCTCGCTCCACCAGGGGGCACTGAGGAACTCTCTAAGTTCCTCCTCTGCCTCTGCTGGACAGCTGCCACCCTCACTAGTGGGGCTGAAGGTGGAATCCCCCCAGTCACACTGATCGCTATATAGTATTTGCCCTTTTATAATGGCTTAAGACACCCAAATAGTCATTTAACAGAGAATTTGTTTTTAAATCGCTGTAAAAGGGCATTGTGTAGTAATGCCTCTCAGACATAGGAAAAACCCCAGAGGTGAACTGGAAGCAAAGCTGGACATCCACCAAAACACACATTTAGCAAGTCAGGAAGGATTAAACTATACAGTGTTATCCACCTCTCCACTACAGGACCAAGGAGAACCCTCCATAATATAAACCACAGTCTTGCCAAAAAAACAAACCCTGCTGCCCCACAAACCCATCTGTCCTCAGGTTCTACAGCTTTACCTCGTGAACAGTCTCAAGCACAACAGCTTCCACTGTAACTACAGCTATCTGTGAATCACCTTCTGCAATAGATGCTCAGCGGAAGTTGGAAGTTTAACCAAAATTGTGGGGTAAAAACCTTATACACTGGAATTAAAAACTGCCACGAAACAGACTCATGTGAGTTCCTTCCACCATCTCTATGGCAACAGCTGCATATCATCTAGTGTGCATGACTACAGGCACTAGTGAGTGTTCTGAAGTGCACCTGGTGTCAGGAAACTGGGAAACTGTGCATACTCACTCTCCCATTGAAGAGCCATGTTGATAGTCATACTGGGTGAAGCGGTTTTGTTGTTTGTATAATTAGGTCTTTAAGATGTTGTTAGGTAGTGAAGTTATGTAGTACTAGTTAATATTGACTAAGCACTAAGCGATGCAAAATACTTGATTTTTTTTGTTGCAACTCTGGAATACACTGATTTCATCTCGCTCTTAAAGGCACAGACACAGAGGCATCAAAACACTAAAGATGATTCCCGAGGAAGCTCGTGCAAGAGTTCTCGTTTCTTCCAAAATGTTGTATGTATGTGAGAACTGTTTACATGTGAACTGGATTTGCTTGTGACTATTTTCGTTTTAGATTTTTTTTTTTTTTTTTCAAAATAAAGTGAAAATGACCAAATTATTTTGTTATTATCTGCAGATATTTTACATGCAAGACGGGCCTGTACCATGATGGTAGATGAATGAACTCAAGGTTAGAGGATTAGTTTTGAGTTGACAAAACCAAACCAATGCCCTCAGGCTTTGTTGGTACCCTGATGATGATCATCAATTGTCTGTCAACTCAGGCTTTGATACTGAGTTCATGGAGCACATTAAGTGTGATATCAGTAACAGCCAATCACATGCCTTCTTCCCAAAGAGAGAGTCATTCACTTCTCTTTTCTACCGAAGATCAATACAAATATAAACAAAGATTCTCAGCGGTTCTCAATCCCAGTCCTCCCGCCGCCCTGCTCTGCACATTTTTTTTTATCTCATGGCTTCAAACGTTTGTTCTATTCGAACGCAAGTGCCCTGCGAAAACTTAAACAGATTTCCCCTGCTCAGGGAGTAGGGACCAATCAAAACTATATGTTCCATTCAAAGTGCACTGAAGTGTGCGAGACGTGAATTTAAATTTTATTTATTTACAGAAGTATATGATGTCACACTGCACAGCGCAAATCCGTGAATGAATGTTCCGAGGTGAGGTGAACTTCAACAGATTTCCCCTGCTCAGGGAGTAGGGAGCAATGAACACTGTGTAGGGACCATGTCAATGGAACACAGTTCACGCACGGAGCTCACTTTTTCAGAAAGAGGAAAACTAAAAGAACATCTTGCCAAATCAGTGCAAGTGAAAATTACTATTACTGTATATAGTTCATATAATATACAGAAATTTGTACATGTAAGGTCACGTATCGTGCATCTATTGATTCTGAAGCTTATATATATATATATATATATATATATATATATATATATATATATATATATATTACATATTACATATTACTTGTATATATAAACGAAATGCTTAATAACAGTAATTAAACAATTTGCTCATGTCTAAAGGAGTTTAATTTTCATATGAATAATATAAAATAATCCCTAAAAGCCAGACGATTTGTCTTCAAATTATTTTACTATGTACTGTACTTTAATTTAGATAAAGAGAAACTGAGTGACAGAGATGTCCCTTTTGTGTTGACAGCAGATTGGTCCAGTTTCTGTTTGAGCTCTTTTATCCAGAACTTGACCTGCCTCAGAGCAGGTTAACCGTGGAGCGTACGCTATGGTGAAAAAAGCATGAAAGTGGCTTGGCGAAAAATAAATTGAAACTTACCTAGCTAGCCAGCTAAACCGGCTTCATGGTATAGGCCCCAGTTGTGATATGACACATTTTTAGTATTTTTTTACACACATAACTTATATCAAGCAGCACAATTATTTTTAACCCATTAACCAAATTTAATATCAGTTTAATTATCCATTCTGTTTTCTAAGTCCGACAGCTATACCTCTAACAGTAAGAAATAAAAATAAAATCTGTCCATTTTAAAATAAATAAATAAAAATACTTTGTTTTCAAGAATCACAGTGTTTTCGGGTTACATCTGTGTGAGCGGAACCGTACCGGACAGTCTTTCAGCGCGAGTGAACCACTTTGTTTTAGGCACACGCGTTTTGTGTTTGTTGAGAGTTTTCAGGGGTGCTTTTAGTAACTTACATACTTTGAGATACGAGATGTCTGTCAGGTTTTCAGCTGCAGTCACAGTGTTCATCCGTAGTTTTGTGGTTTGAGCGCGCCTCAAACCGTCAGGCATGTTATACATAAAAGCCGCTGTTGGTTAATTAAGATTTGAGGAATATAAACGCCCTCCTCGAATGGACTCGTGTGTCACCCATGATGTAACTTTCCAAAGTGATAGATGACGCCACATTAAATATTTATATTTTTATGTAACTGTCACTGGTTATGATACTCACGACTAGCTTGAGAACCAAACAAACGGGACTGGCATCAGCTCGTTGATCCACTTGCGAATGCTGTATTTAAGGGGAAAGTTTGAGACTCGCGTCTGTTGTCGATTCCAAACACATGCACTCAAAAACAAGTTTGTATTCGTAAATATTACCCTCCCGCTGTGTTAATACAATAGGTCCTCCGTTTTTGTTAGGGGTCAAAATTAATCCCTTGATCATATTACAAGCTGCAATTGAGTTTTTTTTTTGTTTTGTTTTTTACTGACTCTTTACTGTTTTTAAGTTTGTTCATTTTTGGCAAATTACACTGAAACCGATGACTCGCTGACCCCTAATACTATGGTAGACAAAATTTGTACAGCTTTTCCAAAACACATCTTCACATTCATGACCCCAAATGAGGAAAGTCACACTTCAACAATACGCAAACACTTCATCCAGTTTTAAAGCAGTTTAAATGTGGGTCAAACTGACCCCATGACAAAAGTAAGGGTTAATTAAATAAAAAATAAATATTTCCTAGATATTTAAATTATGGTTTTAGTACTGCGCCTATATAAAAAGCTATATTTAAAAAAAAAAAAAGTTTAGGTTTAGGTTAGGATCATTGTATATGGGGACCCTCAAAAACCTTGGAAACCCCTTGTTTAGGACAATATATAACTCAGATTCATCTTGATTAGGACACAATTGTTACTATATGCCAATTACAAACAAGTATATCAAGATCTTAGATTAGCAATCAAGCATATCTTCAGAGATGCCACAAATAGGTATATTAAATGTCAGAACATACTGCATGAGTTTTAATTCAGTCAGCTTGAATTTAATTGTTTTATTACTATTATTGATCATAATCATCTTTGCACAAAAGGAAAAGAAAAAAAACATTTGGTGTATTTCTATGCGAACCCCCCTAACCCAACAGCAAAGAGTCTGACACAAATAATAAAATTACAGCAACGAAAAACTTGTGAATAAAAATAATCAACCCTGAAGAAAAATAAACAATACTTAAGATAATTGGATCCCCAGCACCTTGAACAAATGATCATTTGTGAGAACAGCAAAGTACATGACAAAAAAAAAAAAAGAGAAGATATTCATTATTTTCTATGAAGATATAAAACACACATGTGCACAGCTGTCCCCCAAACTGGTGACAGACTTTTTAAGGAGATCTGATCAAAACCCCTTCCTCTTTACACAACAACAGAGGTGACAGTGCACCCGATGTCAACTAGAGGATGCATGCAAGCATGTACAGCTCAGCAGAAATGGATGGAAACACACTGTGACTCTACAGCTCATAGTCAGTGTACCTCTTTGCTCTCTCTTTTATGCAGACACATCTGCAGGTTGGTTCCCATCTGCTCGAATTACTGATCTGCTTGTGTGAGAATGACATCCAAACTGATTTCAGTAGTGAAAATGATAATGCCAACAAAATATTGGAATTAACAGAACGCCAATATTTGACTCTTCATGGCAGGTTCTTGTTGTCTCAAGGCTACGTATTAATAGTCTCTGCATTGAATATGAAACTGAGCAAGCATTTGGTTATTCAGATATGACACTCCATCATCTCTCACACACACATACACATTCAATCACGACACGTTTTCATAAAGAGTGTACCACCAAATGCGTAACGCCAAAAAGCCACCCGCAGACGACACTGAGGTGGAAAGTTCTTGGCTTGAACCATGAAAGGTGTTGGATGCAGAGAAGAAGAGCTCGAGATCAGTTCCTTAGTCACAAAAATGGCATGGGAATGATTAGTTGCAAAGATTGAGTCCTTTTCCAGTGACTTTTTAGTTTTAAGTGTGAGGAGAGTACTTGCTGCCCCATAAATCTTTGCGACAAAGTGGGGCAAGAGTGTGAATGGTTCAGTGGGAGTCATGTGGTGCTTTTTCAGACATTCTTTATACAAAGGCATAGCACGATCAATAACACGAGACCACAAAAAAAAAAAAAAAGAATTTGTTTTTCCTAGGAATAATATTAAAACATAATCATTGGTAAATACAACAATGAAACATTTAATTTCTATAAGAAAATAAAAAGGCAACAGAAATTCACCCATTCCAGTGCAGCAAATCTAAACCCAGCCGATTAATAATTAAAATCACCATAACCAGAATTTACAGTTCTCTCAATATTGATCAAGTTCTGGCCCTTACTGAACAACGGTGTTAATAGAAGAAATAAACCCAGAGAGAGAGAGTGTGTGTGTGTGTCTCTCTTAAGGGGGCACAAACTTCTGTCCTAAACTGCCCACCTCCCCCCTGTGAATACTTTAGGGCCACCCCCTTACAAGTTTGGCGTGTTAAGCTCTATCCGTTTCAATAGGCAATAGGTGCATTTGTGTGCGAGTGTACAAAGAGAACGAAATGAGTTCAAAATTCATTTGTAGCCTTTCTGAATTGAACATGTTCAGGACAATGAACCAAGAACCTGCTGAGATTACTCTTCCAAAACTCCTCAGTGAGCAGGAATGAAGGGCCAGTGTGCTACTTTTTTTCCCCGTTTGTATGAATCTGATCTTATATCTCTCTCTGTTCCTAGCCTTACCAGCAGGTTGTGTTTGAGCAATACGATCCTCACTCATCCCTGTTCAGAGACTCTTTAATATGCTACTTTTTCTCATCTCTTTCTCCTCTCACAGTTTCAGCTCGTTGGCAATTTTGGAGGCGATGTTTTTGAAGGCAATAGACGACCCGGATATCCTCTTGAAGCGCACGCCGTTAAGCGAGAGGCGGGGCAGCTTGCACACCTCCATCTCCCATTGGACGAAGTCGTCACGGGCGGGGTTACCAGCCAGGCATAGCAGCATGTAGGTCTCGCGCAGCTCGTACTCGCAACTGTTAGCATCGAGAACCTTCCGAATCTCCTTCATCATGTCACCGGGATCCATGGAAGACGTGGTCTTCATGCTCCAGGTGAAGCGGAGCGAGCGAGGCTTCGCCTGGTCTTTAAGCGAGGACATGGGAGCGGCCGGAGGAGTCCCGCCCCCGGGGGACGAGGAGGAGTCTTTGTTGTCATCTTCCGGCCCTACGCTGGTCTTCTCAGACTTCTCTGCGCTGCTGAGCATAGATCTGTAGAGACAGGGATGGAGAGAGAAGGATGGAGGTGGGGGATGAACAGAAGGACAGAAAGGAAGGAACAAGAGAACAAAGAGGATGTGGGAAGGTGCGTGGGAGAAAAGTGAGAAATCGTTGAGAGACAAAAAAGAGGGTTGAGGGAAATTGAGGGTGTTGAAGAAAGAGAGAGAGAGGATGAGGCAGTGGACATGGTTGGAGAGAGACATACGGCAATAAACAACTGGAAACGTTGCTGAGGAAAGCATGCATGCATCTGTGGCGCAAACACATGGAACAGTGAAAGGCTTCTGCTTCAAGCGAACACCTTTCATTTAGGCAGTCTAGTATCTGCCACGCTAAGGATGTGATGTCGCACCTCACATGCTTAAATTAGAACGTTTTATTGATTTTCGAGTGAATATGACAGTTGTGGGAAGCCTGAGCCCGTTCAGCTTCACATTGAGCCTTTAAGAAGCTCTAAATCTCCCTCTCATAAGAAGACTAAATATTATTCAATTTGTTCAAATGACTTAATGTTGTTAGTGCAGGTCCGAATTGAGTAGTGCAGATGTGTTCACAGAATTAAAGATTTGATTATTATAAGCAGTCCCCAACAGAAAACTTTCAACTGTGCATGTGTTTGCCATGTAGAAACAGAGAGACAGGCAGTAATCTGAAATGTAGTCATTGTAAATAAATTTAAGACACAAATTATGAATCAATTAAAAATCAAAACACATCCCAGGTACTCCCACACACACACACGATCATCCACGCTGCAATTAATCCTCCAATCAAATCCCACTGGGTAACTACTAATATTTGTTAAAAACCAATTATCAACCATTTAAAAGCCCCTTTGCTGCCCAATTACACCTCCTAAAGATCTACTGATTAGGTCTGATGAAGAAATCCTTGTTTTGTTCTCACCTGGTCCCCTCCTCTTGACCCTCTCCCTCATAGGGGCTCCTCGAAAAAAATTCAAGAGTTTAGTCTTAGTCTGAGTTCTAGTGTAACTCATTCAGTACAGTGATCAGGAAGGGAAAGGACTGTCTAGCACCACATCAGGTTATAAAATCATCTCCAGAACCACCACACTCCACTGATTCACTTGTTCATTCCTATTTTAAAACTAATTTCAATGCTGTTTATGCAGTGTATCGTCTGTAGCCTCCTGCCCACAACATAATCACAGCATTGATGTTATACAATCAATACAACAGCGCAGTTGTTTTTTTGTTTTTTTTTTACAAAAAATGCACACTCACACAGTTACTGAGCTGATCTACTGTATGCAACTGGATCTGTGCATGTGTAATGCCAATGAACAGATGAATCAGACAGACTGCTTCAGTAACATGAAGTGGGGTGGAATGATGCAGGTCTGTCCAAGACGCTCTTAAGGATTCTACAGAGCCCCATCACCATGGTAACTACTCGCATCCAACAGTCACCTGCCCTTATAGTCTGTCTGGCCGAGCACACAAGCATCCCGAACACGCCCACAGACAAACAAACAGACAAACAGCCCCTTAGCAAACTGACAATACCCTCAGAGCCCTTATGCTAAGAGTCACATTAAAAAAACACCACACTGAAGACAGAAACACACAACTCAGTCACGAGGACAGACAGTGAGACAATAAAAGAAAAGCTAAGGGCTTTGTTAGCACATCATAACAAATGGTTAAAAAACGAGCAAAGCAGCATATGAGTTATTTAAGCACTGAAAGAAACATGAGCCATTACATTTGACGAATCCTGCAAAGAACAGTTGGTCACCAACAGACATGAATCACAAAATACAGGCTTCAGGTTTGACCACCAGAGGGCGCAGAGACATATTTCCTTTAATAAACTGCTCGCTTACGCCCTCTGTTGGTCTCTAAAACGAAGCACCTCGCATCACTTTAGTTACTAAAACATGAACAAAGGTTATCAACATAATAATGTCAGTAGAAGAAAATGTCTTTGTTAATTCAAACTCCATGTTTTTGTGCTAGTGGCCCAAGTGGTTAGTAACTTCAGACAGATGGTGACGTCCATTCACCAGGTGCCTGTGTGTGAGTCATCAGTCAGACAGATTCTGACAATGCTGCATAAACAGAGAGATGGAGAGAGAAGTGCGATGGGGAAAGTTTGGTTTTAGGTGTTTGAGCAGCCTGATAGCTGGTCGGTCTCAGCTTCTGTAGCTGCTGTCATTGTTAAAGAGCAAGTGAGGAAACACTTCTGAAGACGTGCACAAGATAACCATTCTTGATCCATCAGTCTTTGTCATCCTTTAACCTTTTACATTTCCAGCTCAAAAAATATCTGATATTAACATTTATCTTTACAATGGCAGACTGCCTTTAGCATAACAACATACTTTCTAGAAGTGACATTTACATGATCATAATTAATATTAATTGTTAACAGTATTTTGTTTCCCATTTTTTGCTCAGCTATTCAAGTGATGACTTCCTCTATGAGCCAAAATGAGGAAGACATGGTGTAAATGACCTGTGCCAAAACCATTGCGACATACACTAGTGCTCAAAAGTCTCTTATGCTCACCAAGGCTGCATTTATTTGATCATAATACAGTAATATTGTGAAATATTATTACAATGTTTTCTATTAGAATATACTTTAAAATGTAACTTACTCCTGTGATGGCAAAGCTGAATTTTTAGCAGCCATAACTCCAGGCTTCAGTTTCACATGATGCTTTAGAAATCATTCTAATATGCTGATTTGGTGCTCTTATGGTAACCGTGATTTTTTTTTTTAACAGGATCATTTGGTGAATCTAAAGTATAGAAATCTTTTGTAAGACTATAAATATCTTCACTGTCACATTTGATCAATTTTATGCATCCTTGTTGAATAAAGCTATTAATTTCTTTCAAAAAACCATACAGACCCAAAACTTCTGAACAGTAGTGTATAAAAGTAACTGTGCTTGTGGATTTCTTTTTCCATGACACCATATCCTTTTAGCCGTCTTAATTTTGACATCAGGTCCTGTCTGTTATCAAAGCCCTGTGTTATTCGAGCAGGCAGAGGCACTAGTCACACACAGAATCTGGGACACACAGGTCAGGTCACCAGGTAAACTAAAATAAAAGGATGGAGACGGGGAGGAAAGGCACTGGGTGTTACTGTGGAAAGTTAAGGATGGTGGTGTTTTTAGGGCTGAAGTTGGTCGTTAGTGCTGGTCATGATGACACTGCACACAAAATAAACAACCAGGAAAAAAGGGCCAATCACAACACACTGAGGGATGTAGACAAGGAACAGGGAAAGAGAAATAAAAAGGTCAAAACAAGCCTTAAACAAACGGGGGGTTAGGGTCATCGTTGCCTACCTTCTGGGGAATCTGAGTGACAGATTTCTACAAAACAAAAGTGAAAGAAAAAAGAAGAAAAAAAAGGAAAGTAATGTATGTAAATTGAAGAGCAAAAAAGTAAATGAAAATGTCATAAAGTGGTCGGGTTGCCCTGGACACAGCAACAATCAGTCTGGGGTTATTTGATGGGTTATCTGTTTAAACTGTACAGAGTGAGCAAATAACATTAGTAATATGGGTCACTGCATGCAATTAAACTATTAAGTCAATTATTAACACTCATAAAAGGGCTGGAATGCTTACACAAACTAAGTATAGCTAAACCGCCTAATCTGAAGTATTGTTAAAGCCAACATGAAATCAAAACTGACCCCATTTACTTATTCATGGCACAATAAGACTGGAAGTTTAGTACATGTGCACAGTTAATCATTGCAAATTACACTAAAGAAAAATACGTTTTCATAATTTAGCTCCACCTCTGAAATGACTAACCTTCACGACCACTCAGGTGGTGATATTAACGTTAACCAATAGCCAGTAGTTACTGTTTCACACATACTGTTGTAGATAAGGCAACCTTTTCAATAAAATAATCTAGTCGGTAATTTCAAGGCATATTACATTTATATACACTACCATCCAAAAATTTTGAAGTTGGTAAAATTTGTATTGTTTTTGAAAAGTATCTTATATGCTCATTAAGGCTGCAGTTAAGTGTTTAATAATACAGTAATATTTCAATACTCTGTATTTTTAATACTGGTTAATAGTTGAATACTATTACAATTTAAAATAACTGTTTTCTATTTTAATATATTTGAACATTTAATTTATTCCTGTGATGGCAAAGCTGAATTTTCTTCAGTGTCACGTGATTCTTCAGAAATCATTCTGATATGCTGATTGGCTGCTCAAGAATCATAACGACCCCAAACTTTTGAATGGTAGAGTAAAAAAAGTTGCAGATATTACGTATATTCAACGAAAAAACTGAAACAGAGGCATTACCATTAATGTATAACCAGATGCTCACATACATGCCTGGCCCCATTTTGGCATTTAATGCCCATTTTTCACTAATATTCTGTTTCATTTAGAAAAATATCATATTTCAGAAGTAAAACGGGTTGTGAATGTCATTTCATGTTGACCTTAAGAGAAGATGTTTACATTCATTTATTAAAACGCACAAATCTGGTTCATGTCGAACCATTCCCACTCTGGCTTGAACGTATACACAAAAGGACACAAAAACAAACAGCCATATACACACGGACAAAACAGAAAATGCCATCTGTCATTTCACCCTTTCCTTTGAAATCTGAGCCTGAACAGTAATGAAAGAATAACACTGAACATGTAGGTGTTCTTATGTTCCTCAAAGTGCAACTGAGATTTTCCATCTAGCAGTTTAAACATACGTTTTGTGCTTTTTAAGAAGCAATACAGCACAATGTAAGCCGTAAGTTTTTTGTAAACTGGCACTAGTGAGTGGATGCCAAGGTGTCCCCTCCACAAGTATTTATAGAGCAGGGGAATGCAATACCTCAGCTGTTACCAAGGATACTGTCGCCATGGAGGTGCGGAAAAGGTAGATATGTGTGTGCTGGAACTTGGAGACAGAGATGATGAAACTGATGAGAAATCTGCATGTGTATAAATGAGTTGAGATTCGTGTTGGGATTATGGGTACTGACAGCACTTTGATTGCCTTATGAAGGCCTGACCTTGCGGGTGAAATGATGACAAGACCCAAGACCCTGCTGAACATTGCGATCGCGTGTGCCGTGTTTTACAAGAACAAATCCACTTGTGAATCTGTTTGATCACAGACAGACAACCAACCAGCAGACTAACTGAATATAATGACAGACACCTATGAAATAACCCTCAGCAGGAGGTGTGAGAATGTGCTGATGTGTTCGCTTTGTCTTCAAGTCTCTTTCTGTTATTTTTCAGCATCTCCTAGTCTATCTTTAACTGATGAAAATACCCAGCATTCATTACACTCATCCTCACACCACACTGCTCAGGCACAATCGGGCTACTCGGGCTGTTAGCACCTCCTGAAATCAGTGACTTCCCCTGTCATTGCTCCAGCTCCACGTCAATCTACTGATTTATCCAACACTCGTTGTCTATCTCACCTGCGAACAAACTTGGAGGTTAACTTGCTGAAGATGCCGGAAGCCGCGGGTCGTCGTTGTTGGCTGTTGCCGTGGGAGAGAGAAGGGGAGGCGGGGGCTCCGTGGTAAGGAGAACCCTGTTGGTCCCGTGCGCCCCGCTGCTGGCCGAGGTGGAAGGTGTTGCGGGTGGGCACCCCTCTAGGGAAATTGGTACGGTCCGTCCCAGCTGCGCTGCTGATATTGTGGGCTGATGGGGAAGCACCAGGTGCTCTCTGTGGGGGATCACTGTGACCAAGCAATTTTTCCCCAAAGAAAAGGAAACAAAGAAAGATGAGGACTTGGCAGGATCAGTATTAAAAAATGTAAATTTACTTTTTTTTTTTTTAATAAAAGTGATTTCAATAAATATTTAAATGCATTTTAAATGTTTCCTATTTAAGTAAAATGGACATTATTTAAATAAAAAAACAACCATTTATTTTAAAGTGTCCTTGTTGCACGTTTTTACAATAAATTATGCATAATTATATTCATAAATACATTGTTAATAGAACTAAGTACTTAAATATACAAATATTTTTAAATATAAAAATAAAGTGTAACCTAAAAAAATTTAATATATTTTAAAACCCTAAGAAAAAATAAAAATAAAATAAAATATAATATGGGCATGGAAGGGTGATTTTCACTACTTGTGTCTGCAGAAAAAATAGCACATAATGGGTGTTTCAAACCTGCTTTGTAAATATGAAAAACACTTGATTTATGCATTCATAAAACAATCTCCATAAAATCATGTTTAACTGAAATTTAAAAAAAATACAGATTTATATTATGGTAAACCAATAGTTAAAGTATCATGAGCTCTGTTCTGGCTCTTGCAGTGCTCAAGTACTTATATTATGTAATCTCAAAATAATAAAATATGTCGACTGCAGAGAAGAGAACAAAGACATATTTCTGGCCCAATGCATAGACACACAATCCATCTCACACACACACAGATCAGGGATATTGTGAAACTTGTGCACTGTAATTTGTGTGTGTGTGAGTCCAACCAAGTGTGTGTAGTGAAGCAGCACACCTCCCCCATAGCTGTCCTTTCTGCACACTGTCTGTGAAAATCTCATCCAGCCATGTCAGGTCCATGCCAACATCTGTTTAAGTGCCAACCAGTGTAGTAGGACCTAGCCAGAACCAGTCGCCAACTGGCACAAGCACAGCCAGGGAGGTCACATGACTCTGAACCCACCAAAGCTAGATCACAAACACTGTCCATCCACTTCAGCCAGGAAGTGAAGTATGCTGGACCCTCCTCAGAAACATAGCTGTGTTTGGAATAACAAACTATGATCTGCTCTATAAACAGACACTACATTATCATCTCATTTAGGGACATGTTTATAGCTCCTGATTTGACAAGGCTACACACACTGGTCCACTTGTAAAAAGTAAAAACTTCTAAAGATTTTTTTTTTTTTTTTACAGCCAACATGAAATCAAATTCAACACCATTTACTTTTCTTGTCTTATTGTGCAAGTTTTTTTTTTCTTTTTTCTTTTTGCATGTTATTCTAAAGACAAATACTCTAAATAAAATTAAATAATAAAGCAGGAATTTTAGGACCACAGTAATTCCGGATGATCAAGTCCCGATTGACAATTTTAACTTTGAATACTCTGATTCATCCTGAAACACGTCATATTATGCAAGTAAAATGGGTTGTAAGCATCATTTCATGTTGACTTTGAGTAAAACAAATTAGTTGGTTACTGGGGATCAGCATTTATAATGCCACTGACTCAATTTCTCTCCCCTTTTCACCTCAATTGAGCTGTTCTCTTTTCTTTTTTTTTTTATATTTTGGCAGCACCACAATCACTTACCTTTTGCAGATCCAGGTATGACCTCAATACACTGGCTAAAAATGACTTTCTCAAACCCTCTTTACACAAAAGTTCACAGCAGGTCATCACTTAAACTTCAGGATGGATTAAACTGGGGGCCTGAAAGACTGCAGTTGGAGAGTGTCCAACTTTACCATGGAGCAAGAATACTCAGGGGCAGATTTGGGAGACTAACTCTGACTGTGCAAACTAATACACACAAACACAACACCTTAGCAAGGGACTCCGACGTTCCCATGATAACACTGTAGTAAGTTAAATATGGCACGCAGCTAAATGTTAAGAAGTAAAAATTAAATACAAGCACTCACTCTAACAAATATGAGCAGGAGCTTAAGAACCAAACCCTTGCCACTGGGAAAACACATCTGCACTTTTGACATAGGTCAGAACACACATGAAACATGTATGATGCGACATGCATATAGTATTATTCACATATTCCATTTATATTCTCTCTTGAAGCAGAGATTTTCACAGTGGCAAACCACACAGTCCTAAGTTGTCCAAGTGAAGGCCCTTGCACGTGACTCATGTTGATGTTCTTCTTGGCAGCAAAGCATCAAACTAGTGTTACCATTGACACCAGGTTAACCTCATGCCCCTGACTTTTCATAATCATAAGATATAAGAGGGATTGATCCAGTGGCAGCTAAATGTGTCCTAAGACAGTTTCATGAACTCATTTTTCTTTTCTACATTTACATTTAAAGGGGTCATATGATGCGATTTCAAGTTTACCTTTCTCTTTGGAGTGTTACAAGCTGTTCGTGAATAGATAAGTTCCCTAAAGTTGCAAAAACAAAGGTCTGAAACCCAAAGAGAAATTCTATTTAAAAGTTAAGACTCATCCACGGCCTCCTTAAACGTCTTGTTTAAACACAGTCCCACGTCTACGTCACTGTGTGGGAAGATTTGCATAACACCGCCCAAATGTTTACGCTAAGAAAGAAGGCGTAACCTTTGATTCTTTCTGTAGCATTGTTGTTGCTGTCATGTCGTGGAGACGCTGTCGAAAGTGAAAATTATTTGTTTGGCCTTCCAAAAAACATCTATGCGTTTTAGGAAGGCTGGGGATAGAGGAGAAATAATCATGTAAAGTATGTGGAAAATAATGTTTTTTGAACCTTAAACCGCATAAACACTTTCATTACACCAAATACACAAAATAATGTTCTTTTTTAGCAACGTCATATGAACCCATTAAGCATTCCCTGGGAATCAAACCCATGAGCTTGTCATTGCTACATCAGTTCTCTGTTTTTCTTCCGTTAGCTGTCACTATTTTCAGTTAAACCTTGTAAAATCTCCCTTCCTGTATGCTATTTGAAGCACTTGTGGAAGTCAGCACTTGTGTCCTGACATGAGTCACGTGAAAGGACCTTGAGAAACAGAATAAGCCACACTATGTGCCGTACATGGCCCCTCACTCACTCATATATACAGTGCACAGATCTGAATATATGGCCCTTGCACTGAGGTACATTTCACTCCAGAAGGGAGACAGTGCACAGGGGGCAGAGAAGTACAGAGGAGTGAGAGAGACGATGTAACAGGGCAGTAGTACCTTCTCTCAATGGTCCCCAACCACGCTCGGAAGAGGCTCAGCTCACTGCATGCAACAGACCAGCCGTTCACTTACAGCAGCACTGACAGGATATTTGAACCACTCACACTCCACGCTGCCTTAGCTGCAGCGCTATAAATGATGGTGTGTTCCTGGTGTGGTCAGTGTTTAGTGTAAATATGCGGTTGTTGTTAGTGGCCTTACAATGATGGTCAAGAGAGGATAGGAGACAATGTCTAAAAGAAGGAGGGAGCACGATTAGCTATAAAGTGAAGCGGGGTCTGTGTAGCATTATTTTAATTCAGCAACACTGCCAGGTATCGCCATTCACATCCTATTCTAACAACCACTCATCACTCCATAAAAGCTGAAACAAATATTATTATTTCTTATTTGTTCCTGAAATCCTTTATGAAAAAAAGAGTGTTGTGGTCCAAGCTGGTATATGACAGGCATTGCTGCATGTTTCTTTATTCCCAGTGAAACTGGTTGACCAAGAAAGTCTTGCTGGTTTGAAGTAGTAGCTCATTCAATCTGAAAATTCTAGTGATTTTTCTGGATGAGCCTGATGTTGTTCCAAACCTGTATAACTTTCATTTTTTGTCCATACAATTCAAGTCAGAGAGGTCCAAAAGAACTCGGACTTTCATTGTATGAAAAAAAAAAGCAAATTTTCCAAAATAAAATATTTTATGTTCCAAAGAAGAAAGTAAGTCATACAGATCAAGAATGATAAAAGGGTGAGTATATTATGATATTAAATTTTTGGCTGAACTATCTTTTCCTCTACTAGTGAAGAAGCCTGGACACAACTGTGGAGCACAAGCCAAAACATAGGCTGGTGTCCAGCTGTGCTGGTCTTTTCAGAAGGGATATGAAAATGTGTCTTGTTTTCGTCTTGTATCACAGCCATCTCCCAGTGTTGACTGTCAACTTTGGTCACCCCCTGACTTCCTGCAAGCTCTTTCCCTGCCAAGTAAATGATTTCTAAGAATGCAGAACTCCCCTGAGACATGCTACAGTTCCCAGATTTCATCACTTTATGTGACACTGTTCAGTAGTTGACATGACTGGTTTCCTGTTGGGTTCTCTCTTTGGCGGCGTGGGGACTTGCCTGGGCCGGTGTGAGTGCAGGTCTGCGGGGCAGGGATGGGCGGAGGTGGAGAGGGACTTGTGATGGCGGGTGCGTGTGGAAGAGGATGAGGAGAGCACGGCGCCCGCCGAGGCCGTGGAGGCGCGGGACCCGGGCGTGTTTAGGCTGAGGGGAGAGAGAGAGCGGCCCCTCCATACACACACGCACAAATCGACACACACATAAACACGAGTGTGTACGTATGTGTGGAGGCAGGGAGGGAGGGAGAAGCATTCCATTAGAAACAACACTTCGCACACATTAGAGCGAATGATGAAGACAAGACAGACCAATATACAGACCAACAGACAGAGAGACTGACAGATCAACAAACACACAATAGATTGACATATATGGATAGAGAAATAGATAGATGAGAGATCAACAGTTATAGCCATAGAGAGATAAATGGATAGAATGATAACAGAACAATAGAGAGGGCCACAGAGCAACAGATTGACAGAATAAGTGTAAAGCCCAAAGTATACTTCACTTTTTATGTGTACGCGAAGGACAGCGTACAGTGTGCATGACGCGAATTTTGTCATCAGAACAGTACGCGCAAACTGCACTCACACCAACCGATTTTTGTACTTTGTACGCGCAGGCTGCACATGTGCAGTTATATTGCAGTAATCAGTTCTTCCACAAGGTGGCAACACTGTCCCAAGCAGTTGTTTCACAGTAGAAAAGGAAACTAAAGGGATGGAACAACAACGACAAAATAGCGGAGACTGCAACAACAACAGACACTCACACTGACAAGTGCTTGTGAACAAGAGGGTATGAGACAGCTCAGCTTTGGTTTAAATGAGTTCAAAAATATTTGTTATCGGTCATAACTTAACGGGGAAAAACAGAGCAGACACCGGACATGGATGAAGCTTTCTAGAGCGCATGTCCTTTTATGAGCAAATGTGTCGACTTCCCGCGTTCGCGCACAGCATCAAAAGGAGTATACTTTGAAAGGCTACGTGTTCAAATGTAAGGCTAGAAAAATGAAGTATACTTGGGACAGACAGACAGACAGACAGAAAGATAGATAGATAGATAGACATATGGATAGATAGACAGACAGATAGACAGACAGACAGATAGATAAATCTGGGCATCTGAAGTGAGAGACAATGGTGAATGGTACAGGAGAGAGAGGGGGGAGATGGAGGGAGGGAGAGAGAAGTCAAACAGAGTGCTGATTTCACAGAAAAGCACAAAAGAAACACACACACATACACACACAACCACACGTCACTATGCAGGGATTAGTTGAGCTTGTGGTGGAGAAATAACATGCTATCACCTTGCTATGTGGCAGAGAGAAGCTAAGCCTATTACAGACGACAACAGCAACCTTACAACAGAGTTAATGGTGCTTTTTTCCATCACAAGCCACCCTAATCCATTTAAAGCTATACATACACTAACAAAGACACACAAAGTCACACAACGCAGACAGAAGAAAAACAAAACGAGTGTTCAAAGACAAACGATCCAGGAGAGAGAGAAAGAAATGGAAAAGAAAGAGGGATGTGTGGGGAATATTTAACCCGACACACCGTCTGAATGCCTTCAGATAAGCTCATGAGAAAACACACAGGCAAATCAACAAAACCTGCTGTAGCATTAAAAGGACAAAAGGTTATAACTCTTAAAGACCCCATGAAATCGTTTGATGGAAAGTTTTCTTTCCTGTGTCAAAACATTAGTTACTTAAACAGGAAGTTGGGGCGTGGCATAGCGCAGGACTTTTTTAAATTGCTTTTTGTTTACATCACATGATTGCTACTTGCTATTGCTAGTCAAAAGTTGATGTTAGGAATGAATGATGTTCTTATTCTAGAAAGCATAATTTGAATTCATGGGGTCTTCATCATTTATCAGTGTTATCATAACATACTTAAAAACCCATAGAGAACTACAGTAGCAGAGCACAACTCTAATTACAGTTGAAGGCTTGTTCACACCAAGTTCAAGTGATACTCCGCCCAAAAACATCTCATCATTTACTCACCCTCATGTCATCCCACAGGACTTCTGACTTACTTATGTTTAGACATACACAATGATTTTTCTAAAAATAATCAATCTTTCTCCAAGTAATGAAAGTGTACAGGACCCTGCCTCAGAACGAGACATATGACAGTTGGCCAGAAGTGATAGGTTATAGTTTAAAAGAGTTACAAATAATATTATTTTTTTATACCTATTGTTTTACTTTAGACACTGATTTAATAACTGGGGCCATGTGGATTACTTTCATGTTCATTTTGTGTGGTTTTTGAAGCATCAGCTTTGGGAAAGAAAGTCATATACATCTGGGTCGGCATCAGGGTGAGTCAATGATGAGAGAATTGAGAGAATGAGAGAAAGTATAACAACTCCTTGCACCAAAACCATACACATCAAGTTCAATGATGAAAGTTGAAAAAGAAAAAAAAAAAATATATATATATATATATATATATTCTGGTCAATGTGACCCACAGTACTAATGTGAATATACTTCTCCAATCCTGCTCCTATGCCATAATTTATCTTACTTTATGTACAAACACATATTATTTGTATATAGCAACTGTTCTGTATATGTACCACTGATCTATATATGGCTGGATCGCTCATCGCGTTCTAAACTGCCAACAGGCAGTGAAGCCACCGGAAGTGTTCGATCCGCCATCTTACTAATCCCTACCGGCAGAGAGCACCACTGAGTCACATTCAAACCGCTGTCCTAAAATCACCCGATTAGAAGCAGATCAGTCAAACGGGACTAGTTTTTATCTTATGTGTATGTAAATGAATGTTTACTTCAGATGTTATTTGTAGTGTTTGCGGTCTTTTTGGGCAGGATAAGCGATATATTTAAACCGTTTAGGTGGGTGTGTCTGCTGTGCACTGATGACACAGGTAACGATATAGCCTATTTCTGTATGAACATAATTATTCAGCAATTATTAAACAGGAATGTATTAGTATCAGAAATGGATCTGAATATATTACAATGAATAATACAATTATGTTGTTAATGTTGCTCTATAATGAAATGAGAAGCTTAACTTCCTATCTTGGAAATAAAGCTTTATGTCTTTAAATCCGTACTGTATATAGTCAGTTATTTCACTGAATAAATTCAGATTTCAGAATGAGCACTTTGTCGTTTGTTTTATATGTTGAGGTCATGTCCGTCTGATGTTTATCATGCTCATGATGTTCGCTACTGTAATGAACGTAGCTTTTTAATAAGAAGGGGAAATTCCCGACATTTAAAAAAATACACGTTTACATGCCTAGGGTGTTTGCATTGTAAGAGTGTACAGAGATACTTCAGATTTAAAAACGCTGACTTGTTAGGTGATGTTTTCTCATTAAAATCATACAAGTTCCTATTAATTCAGTAGAACGTTTACGCACACTAGGGATTACCAATATGGCGGCGCAGCGGCTTCACTTTCATGACGTCATGAGCAATCCAGTTCTATATTATAGATCAGTGATATGTACACTATTGTCTGGAGTCTGTAAGATTTAAAAAAAAAAAAACTTTTTTTTTCTTATATGCTCACCAAGGCTGCATTTACTTGATCTAAAAAAAAAACAGCAACATTTCCTGACACATGACCTAAAAGCTAATATCTTATTCATCTGAGAGTTTGTTTTCTCCATCAGAACCATAAACAAATAATGACACTAATAATAATTATGATAAAAGTACAACAGCTGATCTTTGTGGTATGTTATTCAGAGCTTGGTACAAAGGAGTTAATAGAAAATGCATTGTTTCCTTTTGAAATCTTATCATCCCTGTATATTTAGACTGGGTCTGAACAAGCCTTCATTATTACTAATGGCATAGGGCTTTCTGCACTGGAACTGACACTTGTTGACAGAGCAAAAGTGCATATTCAAAGTTCAAATTCCCACAGATACGTTTTGTCTCAGTTGATTAACCACTGAACAATTTTTAAACTACAAGGTACATGTATATCGATTTGACTCATGACCACAATTAAAGCATCTGATGGTCACCATTCAACACTTTGGTAGCACAGAAGACATCATCTTCATACATCAAGACTCCAGTAGGCAGAAAGCTCTATCTCCATTTTTAAAAATACATCTCATGCATATGCTTATGCATAATTGATATAGTAAAGACACTGGAGTGTGTGGAATGTGAGTATAAGCAGCAATATGAATGCTGGAGAAGGAGGAGTTATGATGCATGAATGGTTAGAGGTGCACAGGAAGTGAAGGATGAGTGACTTCGTGTTTGTTGGCGATGATGGTGGAAGGTTTATTTTGGGTTTAGATGATGCTTTAATGCATGCATGTGTGACTGGGATTTAACCATTTAAGGCATCTAAAAGGTTTTCAAAAGAATACTCTGGTGATGGACATTTTTCTCTGTAAATTAGTGTGTGGGTCTGAATCAGATGGTTCTCTAGGCATCATTAATCCGGCTGAAATCCAGGATGAAGTATGCCAATCTGGCACAACTCGGCCTTTCTGGAGATCAAAAGCACACCAGTCTGGGCTCCATGGCAGGTACCGGCCAACAGCATAGAGGCAGGAGATAGAAGTAGACTTTGTGCGTGTGTATGTGTGCAATGGAAAATAGAGAAACTGGTGACTGGTTCTGTTAGTGATCTTATCTAGAGGGATGAACTGTGCCCGTATACGTGTGTGTGACAGTAAGAGAAAGGTTAAGTGTTAATCTGTACTTTGCCTTTTTTGAGATTTACACTCTTTCAACAGATGCATGTGTTTTTGGATGTACCTGTCCTTGCCGTTTTGCACTCCTAGAGTGGCTCTCTCAGAAACAGGGGAATTTCTGCTGCGGCTTGTGCCCGTGGACAGGATACTATTCTGAAATCACAAACACACACAGGTGTAAACCAATGTTGTTACTGTTAACTATTGCCAAATTCACACTGCAAAGCTTTCAGATAAGTACTTTTGAAGTGGCATTTAGGTGTCTTCACACAGAAGGTCTAAAGCTGCTCGGAAATGGCTTTTTGCATTTACAAAGAAATGATAACCATATACTTTGAAACCAGGGACTGGCGTCGGTCACAGCTGGCATTATTTAGTCAGGCTTATGTCTTTACACAGAATTTGAAGCAGGCACAAAGCAGCCCTAACTCAGCTATGTAAAGATGCCTTAAAAACAGCTCCGCATATTTTGTCTCTCTTGTTTAACACAACAGTAATCCAAGTTTGAGCTAGAAGTGATTAAATGAATCATGCTATGAACCATGCAAAGGACAGCCCTGCTGTGAACCCTGGGTGAATGACAAACTAGAAACAAAAAACATTTTTGTCTATTGCTCAAGGTGTGAAAATGTTTGCTCTCTCTCATCCAACTTGTGGTAGAGCTACTACTTGGTTGGTACTCAGACAGGGCCTATTCATACAATAGTATTTGCACTTTAAAAACAAAGAGAATAAGGCACTGTATCTAAAGATGTGCAAACCTAGAAACTCCAAGTATGATGTGGTGTGTTAAAGCTCAAAATAACATCCTCTGTAGCATTTTCACAGAAATAACTTGAGAGCAGGAGCCATGAGCTTTGGACGTGCCAAACATCTCTTGGTCAGAGAGTGTGTTTCAACCCTAGGCAAGCCCTTCCAGCCATCTGCTGCATGAAAAATATCAGTGTGGAAAGCAGCAGGCTTTTCAGAGCACCCTTGTGTGACTGGGAACAGAAGCAGTAGTTAAGTTGTTTAAAAATTACCCTGCTATTATGTCAAAAGTTTCCTCAATCCATAATGTAATTACATGTTCTTCAAGTACATGGAAACTGAACTAAAAAACATGATGTGCCTTTGGTACTGTATTAGTCTTGTTGATAAGCTTGAGTGCCCTAGCTTGTAAAAGATCAACAAGCACTCGGTCTAGATAAACATGCTCTAATTCATATAGTTCCCTTTTTTGCATAATTGTGTTTTATAGACTGGAAAAACTTCTTTGTTTGGCAGTCAAGAGTGGAAGTGACGAGACAAGAGGGGGCACAGAATTGGGAAAGGATATTAAAAAATTATATTTTTATACTGTACATAATGCATAACTTCACTTGTAGCAATTAAAATTATTTTAGTTTTGGAATTTATTTACACAAAATAAATGTAGAATTTAAATTTTTCCATTTATCAGTTTTCAGACACAATATAAAAAAAATGATAAAAAATATATATAAATCTCTAAGAAAAATATCACCCAACAGATACACTTACAGTAGAGGGTGTGGAACTCTTTTTGCGTTCGCTGGTGATAACTGGACTGGGTGGAACTTTGGTGGAGCTACTAGAACCTTTTCTCCCAGAATCCTCCACTCTATGCTTGTTTTCTCCCTGAGGCCGTTTCGAGTATGAGCCTGAGGGACAAAGAAGAGAGAGTATGAATGTGTGTTTATAAAGGTCTTCATTCACAAACGCTTCCAATCTGCTCACCCTGATCTGTTGACCTTCGGACAGGTTTCTGAGTGGATGACACACTGCGCTGTACCATATGAGGTGGAGAAGGACCATTGCTGTTAGTGAGGTCACTTCCTGGGCGTGGCTTTAGCAACAAGTTGACACCCTCGTCAAGCTGCGAGTCAGAAATTGCAAACAAAAAGTTTCATCATCATTTAGCTGCCTCTGTGGGCACTGAAGTATGTGTGTGTTTATGTATGTGTGTACCTCTGAATTCCTATAGTCAAGCAGCAGGTAGGTTGCCATGATTTCATTGTATTTTTGTTTGATGAGAGATTCCTCTATTTCCTCTTGACTGAAACCCATCTGAAGCATTATGTCTAAATGGGCAACATACACACAATGTCATTGCAATACCTTTGTATAACACTTCCAAATCTTGGAATGTTTTCTTAACATCTAAACTATTTCACATGTGTGAGAATCACACACACCTGTTCTCCTGGGGTCTTTGTAGTCAGGTTGGGGCTGAATGTAAGGCTTTAGCTCTTCATCTTCATGACCTACATTCATCCAGCGATCCTTCATGATCTGCTGCTGAGCCAACGGCAGACACACAGACAGAGAATGGTGAGGGATCACATAACCGTATCTTTAAGTGTTTTTAGGCAACCAGATTATGAATTCAAGTGCCAATTTTTGCCAAAAAATCTGCTTATCTGAATAAAAGCAAAACATAATTCACATTCACGTTTAAATGCAAAATATAAAGCATTACTACATGTAACAGATTTTATCAATCAATCAAAAGAAGCGAAAAAACTTTCAACTTCAATGAATACATTTATTCAAAATCGCTGGCTCTCAACCAGGACCAGGGTCCACTAGGAGACCTCAGCAAGCTTCAAAGGGGTCTTAAGATGACTTAAAAAGCATTAAAATAAGATAAAACAATTAAAAAACAAGAAATTTCTCATTTTAATTCACCCCCTTAAGAGGCTGTTCACACCGAATGCATTGTTGCATTTAAAAACGCAAGACGCAGTGTTAATTAAAGAATGGTTTTAAAAAGAAAAGCGCCATGCAAAATGCCTCTCCCGCCCATATTGATGTCAAATAAAACAGTAGCCATGCCAACTTGCTACTGTAAACAAAAGCTTGCAGTGTTTGCTCCGCCTCCGGAGTCTTCTGTTTGCCCCAATGTTTCCGAACTAACACTGATGAGCATGTTGCAGGTAACAGTTTAAATTCTTTTAACTCAACCTCATGTGAGACACTGCAAAAGACACTAGTGCAACCATCATCATACACGTCCATCTTGAACACATGTACACAAAACTAGAGGTCGATCGATAGTGGATTTTACCGATACCACACTGGCCAATACCTGATAGTTTTTAAAATGGATACTAAACGAAAACTAAAACAGTGCTTTACTATTTTTAAAAAAAGCAGTAGCAGTACTGAACCATACTTTGTAAATGAATAAACATATTAATATTAATTATTATATTGATCATTAAAGTTATTTCATAATTCACTAATGTTAAAATAATAAACTTTAAATTTTAAAAATGTAGCCTATTAGTAATAGTAAATGTTGAAATGAACAAACTAGGAACAATACTTCTACAGCTTTCATTAATATTACAAATGGACTCTTACTGTTGAGCATTACCATTTAATTTCAACAGTCATGCTTAAAGATGGCCATCTTTAAATATCTACAGTACACAAGGCCATTGCATTAAAATTACATACATAGATTATTGATATTGTATGTGTACTCTCACACTTTATTTGCTTCTGTTTTAGAACACTGCATGATTATCTAGAAATCATTATGTACATTAACAATATATATATATATATATATATATATATATATATATATATTATATATTGATTAGATAATCATGCAGTGTTATATACATGTTACGTATATACGAAAACATTTTAAACATATAATTAAAAAAAAACAATTCTGGTTACGCCAAACTCTAAAATATTGAATCAGGTAGAAAATGTGAGTAAAAAATATTTGTAAAAATCCTTATCCAGCAAATCATAAATGACTGAAAAGTCATGGGGCTTTTTAATATCATTGTGAACTACAGAAGGTCTTGGAGTAAAAAGGTTGAGATCTACTGTTCAGAATAGGTATAGTATGTTGTAATAAAACATTTTGCCAGGAATTGCTTTTCATATTAACTTTTTTTCTCAAAAATTAACTTTACTCAATTTCCTTACAATTTACTCAACGTATAGAAGTTTATAGGTATGTACTGTTTTTGTTTTAAAAATATTTTTTTTTTCATATTTTACATTGAAAACTAATACTTTAAGCTACTTAAAATGTAAGGTCTTTGTCTGTATTTTAGTTTGCAGACAGATATCAGATGTGTATACATGTCTAAATCAAGCGCACCTCCAAACTTCCCCTCTTGGTAGGATTGAGGATGAGAAACTTCTTCAGCAGATTCTCACAGTCTGTGGACATGTAGAAGGGAATCCTATATTTCCCTCTTAAAACTCGCTCTCGCAACTCCTGCATAAGATTAAGAGAAACACAATGAGGATGATACAGTACAAATGAGGAAGATAAATAAAAGGACACAGACAAACAGGAACATTAAGACAGATATTCAGTGTCTCCCACCTTCAGGTTCTGTCCATCAAAAGGCAACGAGCCACTGACCAGCGTGTAAAGTATGACCCCGAGACTCCACACATCCACCTCTGGACCGTCATACTTTTTGCCCTGGAAGAGTTCAGGGGCGGCATACGGTGGGCTCCCGCAAAACGTGTCCAGTTTATTGCCCACCGTGAACTCGTTACTGAAACCAAAGTCGGCGATCTTTATGTTCATGTCAGCATCCAGTAAAAGATTCTCAGCCTGAGGGAGAAAAAGAGGATGGCATAATGGTAAGAAGTTTGATACATACAACTCCCTTTTTGACCTCAGCGTTCAATTGTCTACCGGAAATGCCTGTTTCTCTTCCTTCAGGGTGTTTGGCAAACTTTTCCTAATGAGTTCTCTCATGCTATTGTGTGTTTGTGAATGTGTTGAGACTTGTCCTCTGTGCTGCCACCCAACATCTACACACCAACTTTAGCCACAAAGAGAGGCCGTGTTGCCTAGCAACAGATGCGGGGTGCTAACTGGGCTCGGTTTGCAGAGTTAAATATTACTCTGCCAACAGAGCCAAACTTTTACAACATGCAAACACACAGCAACAAAGAAATGGATGAGGCATGGGCAGCACTAAAATCTTACGAAAGTGATATTATATTGCCTTTGCAAGACTGAATTTAGCTGTGTTGCATTTAATATGTCATCTGTGTGCCCACTGGCTGCTTAACATGATGTTAATCAATCACATTTCAGTGAAAGAATTTTGTTTTTGCAAAAGGGCCCTGTATGTTAACTACATACTGTCATGTAGACAAACCAGTCACAGTTAATACAATAAGAGTTCTTGGTTCTTCTGGTTGAATCAAGAGATTGCTTAAATAGATCCTGTCTGACAAATTGAAGCATGCTTAAAGAGCAACACATCATGCCGTGATCTAAAGAAATTCAAGAACAGATGAGAAACAAAATAGTTGACATGTATCAGTCTGGAAAGGGTTTTAAAGCCATTTCTAAGTCTTTGGGACTCCGGTGAACCACGGTCAGAGCCATTATCCACAAATGGAGAAAACTTGGAACAGTGGTGAACCTTCCCAGGAGTGGCCGGCCTACCAAAATGATTCCAAGAGCGCAACGACGACTCATCCAGGAGGTCATAAAAGAACCCAGAACAACGTCTAAAGAACTGCAGGCCTCACTTGACTCAATTAAGGTCAGTGTTCATGATTCAACAATAAGAAAGAGACTGGGCAAAAACAGCATCCATGGGAGAGTTCAAAGGCAAAAGCCACTGCTGACCAAAAAGAACACAAAGGCTTGTCTCACATTTGCCAAAAAAATATCTTGATTATCCCCAAGACTTTTGGGCAAAACTTTCTGGAAGGTGTACGTCCAGTTACATCTGGTGTAAAACCAACACAGCATTTCATAAAAAAAAAAAACCTTCATACCAACAGTCAAGTGGTGGTAGTTTGATGGTCTGGGGCTGCTTTGCAGCTTCATGGACATGGACGACTTGCCATAATTGATGGAATTATGAATTCTGCACTCTTATCAGAAAATCCTGAAGGAGAATGTCCGGCCGTCAGTTTGTGACCTCAAGCTCAAGCACACTTGGGTTATACAGCAGGACAATGATCCCAAACACACCAGCAAGTTCACCTCTGAATGGCTCAAGAAAAACAAAATTAAGGTTTTGGAGTGGCCAAATCAAAGTCCGGGCTTAAATCCGATTGAGATGCTGTAGCATGACCTTAAACAGTCCATTCATGCTCAAAAACCCTCCAATGTGGCTAAATTAAAACAATTCTACAAAGAAGAGTGGGCCAAAATTTATCCACAGCGATGTGAAAGACTCATTGCCAGTTATCACAAATGCTTGATTGCAGTTGTTGCTGCAAAGGGTGGCACAACCAGTTCTTATTTACAACCAGTAAATCCTTATTTAAAAACTGCATTTTGTATTTACTTGGGTTACCTTTGTGTAATATTAAAATTTGTTTGATGATCTGAATCTTTTAAGTGTTACAAATATGCAAAAAACAGTAAGTGGGCAAAAAACATTTCATACCACTGTGTGTGTGTGTATATATATATATATATATATATATATATATATATATATATATATATATATATATATATATATAAGGAAATATTACTGACTCCAAACTTTTGTATTATGTATGTTTTTTGCTTGCAACTAGTAGTTTCCTTTGCTGGGGCAACCGGCTCTAAATACAATACAATCAACATGTCTGCAACTTGAAAGAAATGCGATATAGATCCTGCAATCCAACCTGAACTGCCAGAAACCTCTGTAGCCACAATAGAGGTGTGGCTTAATGGTTAACACACATTCACACACACACACACACACACACACAGACGCATCACTATTACAGTACATTTGCAAATCTGGGTAAATGCTTTATTTTTTGTGATACTCATATTAAATCAATATGGAAAATAATGCCCTTTTCTATTGTAATCAATACATCTCCAGCACTGCAGTTACATTTAGTGTACATCTCTGTGTGTGTGTTTGTGTGTGTGAAAAAAAAGAGACAAGCTGATAGAGAAAGAGAAAAAGGAAGAGGTTCAGACACACAATTGTACACCATGCAGGATTTCTGGGGGTCCTGAGTGGGGCGCAAGAGAATTACATTAAGTTATGCATAGAGACAGTGACTAACTTCAAGGTTCAAGAGTCACTATGATGATGGTTTGGACCAATAAGTAATTTCAGTTAGATGGATGGAGTATTATCATGGGAACATTCATCCAGAGAGACACTTCCTTTCATCTTAACAAGGAGAAGATCTGGGCTCAGCAGTTCCAGAGTTCAGAGTACACTCATGATAGCGTGTGTGTTAATAGAGGACTCATTCCTTCACCTGGACTTCTGTTAAGGGTTTTTGTGACAGACACAGAAGAACTACTAAAGACCATGTGAAAGATGAAGGTACAGCTGAATGCAGATCTTGCTGCTCAGGACATGTTTATATGTAACAGACCCTAAGGGCCCTAATACACACAACAAAAGCACACATTCTCACCTTAAGATCTCGGTGTACAATACACTTCTGATGGCAATACTGCACAGCTGAGACAATCTAGAGAGATACAGAGAGAAGGTGTGGTGAGTAATCAGGAGAGTAGGTGAAGTCATTTTGGCTCATCATGGGAGTTGTCGCTCTTTAATTGAGCTTTTCTATCAGTAATTAAGCAATCATACACACACATGCACACAGCAGAGATAATGAGCACACACACACACACGCTTGTACTAGCAAAAAAGGACCACTTGGCACCACCTGTCACAAACCACTATTCATTGTTTCAAACAGTATATGCTTACCAAGGTTCCATTTATTTGATCATAAATACAATAAAAACAGTTTTATTGTAAAATATCACAATTAAAAATCTGTACAGATGTCAGATGTTCTTGCTTCCATTAAAACACACAATTCTGTTTGGATCATTCTCACATCATCCTGGAGAACATGATCGTCAGCTTTTATGTTAATTCATGTTAATTTTCCAATTCAACTACTGCACTCAAATTGATGATATGATCAGTAATTAAAAGTTAGAATAGAAAAATGGAAGCATTTTCACTCAGACCTCATTGTACGTACATGTGAGCTTTGACACTGAAGCATGACTCACTCACACGCACTCGCACTGACCTGTCTAAATTTGGCACGCGCTTCCTTTTCTTTCATCCTCCCGTGAGCAACAAGGTAATCAAAAACCTCGCCTGGAAATGGAAGAGGGGAACATTGCAATAGAGTAGAAAATAACAGAGAAAGACAAGAGGTAAAGAAGTGGTACAAGTAGAGGAGAAGAACAGACAGGCAAGGCAAAGGAGAAAGGAAGATGGGAGAATTCATGACATTATTTAAAATGCAGTGTCCTGATTTTTAGGTCTTGACATGATTGACAGCTGGCAGTTCTAGTCTTTCAGCCCACTCACCTCCACTGGCATATTCCATGATTAAATACAGCGTCTTATCTGTCTCGATCACCTCAAATAACTTCACTGGTGGAGAAAAAGATAGGTGATCACAAATCAAAACATGTAAGAGACTATTCACACCAAATTTGAAATTTAGGCACATCCCGAACAAGAATTAACAAGAAAAGACACATCTCTATGAAATCATTCACATCTTTATCTTACTGGCTTAAAATCAATAGAGTTCAACAGGGATTAGATTTTTGTAAGTCAAAACCTGAAACAAGTTAACATTTTACTTCTGGTTCCATTGTCCTGAATTAAACTTTTAAATAGGTTTTTGGTCAATTGGCTGAAATAAGGTCTGTGGTCAACACAAGGCAGACATTTTCACATTCTACTTATGACATACAATACATGAGTAAAAACCCCTTGTGGTTTTTTTAAAGCTTTTAATTGTCTTGAAAAGGACAGTTGCTAACAAGTGGCTAGACTCATCTACACACTAGTCCACTTTTACAGCCTCATTGTGTTTATAATTGCTTTTACAAACTATTCTAACATGGTGTTGTTCCTAAAAAAAGCACGCCATCACTGCAGCACTCTATTAGCAATAGGTGGCTATGACTGTGCTGCATTTTAGCTTTCGATGTATACAAACAAATCAACTGTCAGTTCAGATTTGGAAACTGTGTGAATCTTTTTAATTGTTTGTATTCTGAACAATTCAATGTGGTATATTTTCAGAGAATTGTGAAAATTTGCCATTCGACTCGATTGCTGAAATAGTTTTACTGCGAAGATTTTCTATTGAGGTTATCAGTGCTTACAACTGAGGTTGAGAAAAAAAAAATCATATTACTGATGTAGCACATCTACACCTCTAAAGCACAGCATTATATAGTTTGAAAGCTACAAAACCCACCATATCTATCTTAAGCAGCTGACAAGATTATAACCAAAGTTTAGCTCTAAAGATTACGCATACAAACTGCATTAGAATGAGTCTCCTGAGCTGAGCAGCAGTGACAAGAATTTTTTCTCATGAAAAACATCTCATAAGCAACAATAAAAACCCACAAACCCTAAAGGAAAAAATGCAAATGCTCCAAATCCAAACAAACAGCATCTAATAAAGAGAGATGCATTAATAAAGTAGAATTATAAAAATGAACAGGCTTTAGGAGTCGGTTTTTGAAGCTCAGAGCTATGCTATTCATCACACTCTATTTAACGAAAACAGGCCACTACTGTTTGACATTAATGCAATGAATAAAATACATAATCCCTACTTTGTGTGTGTCGTCATGGAAAAGATCAAGGAGTGTTTCAGATCAATCAGTTGTGATTGTGTGATGTGATACTAGCACAGACACACTCGGCCATTGAACACAGAGAGAGCAAAGACTCTGAATCAGGACTGAATCCACAGTGCTGCTTCCTCAAAGGGGGCAGGTCTTCCCTTTCATATTTCTGCTCTGTTCTTTGATATTTATGAGCAGAAGTTGAGCGCTAATGAGCTAGCGTTTCCGTCAAGTCCACCGTCACAGCACAGGAACACACACACGCACACTTAAACACACAGTTCAATACATCAGCAGTATCTGATTTGTGTGTTGACTTGAGCGAGTGCATATCAGCACATATCAAACAGTCCATTTCTTCAACATCTATGACATCAAAGCCTCAGGAATGCCGATTTCAATGATTTCAGCAGACTGGTCTTATCTTGGATCGGACAATTCCGATGATTCATGTCAGACGCTGATTTGAAATATTAAAATAATTAAATTAACTGTGGTGTGGCCAGTTAGACGGGTTCTTTCTAAATCACTCACCAATGTTTGGGTGATTCAGAAGCTTCATGATTCTCACTTCTCGGAAGAGCTGCGAAAACACAATAAAGAGAGAAGGTTTGAGAAGATTGCAAGCATTGACAAGCTGCTATTATCCTGATCCTTGTGATAATGCCAGATACATTAAATTAATTGGATAGTTTACAAAAAATGGTCCCCATTGACTTCCATAGTATGGAAAAAATACTGTGGAAGTCAATGGGGACCAGCAACTGAAGGTGAACCCTAACCCATGTGATTGTGAAATTCAGACCAGCAACTGTTTGGTTACCCACAGCCTTCACAATGACGTCTTTTGCTGGTCTCTTAGTCTGGTCAGGCTGGTTTTATAGGGATTTTAAGCAGTTCGTCAAAGAGCTTTAAAACCAGGCTGGCAGACAATCTAAAGCCTCGTGCGCACTGGGACGATTTTCGCCTGTGATTATCGCCAGTGTTTTTTGAGATGTTTTTCGACACGTCTTGTGTGTTCATACCCAAGCGATTTTCCCTAGCAATGAGCCGAGTGAACGTGCAAATTCACTCCCTGACCATAGATGGCGCCTAACTCTTTAACCGCCATTGACGAGTTATCTCGTCTTTTAGAAGACATCGCTTCCCCGCCAAAGACAAGTTTTTAGGCTTTTCGTTTTTTCACTGTTATACACTCGGGGCGCTATTACACTTCTTCTGAACGAGTACCAAACCTCTCGAACAAAAACACACGTGAACAGGACGGAGAAACGAGCAATGTCTTATGTAAACAGATGCATATTAAAAATAATGCGATCATCAGCAATAGACAGCATATAAATGAAAACTGCATAATATTATGGAGTAAAATGTTGATCCAGGAAGTGTTATATATCTATGCAAGCTCTGGAGGTGTTTTGATAATTGTACTGAATATTATCCAGAGGTAGTTTTTGCTCAAAACTATACATTTTTTTATGAAACCTACCTATATTCAAGTGTTGATGCTTTAAGCTAGAATAAAACAGTTTTTTTTTTTTTTTTTTTTTTTTTTTTTTAAAGTAGAGGCTCTGATCTTTATTTTGGTGAATTCCATATTCAAATATTCATACAGCAAAATATACTGGAGGCCATCAAATTTTAGTGAAAATCATCAAAATTGCTGGCGGTGGCTGGCAACTTTTTTCCAAAATGCTGGCGGGGAAAGAGTTAATGAAAAACCGAAATACCCCGGTACACAACAAATCCTATTTGATCTGCAATTCCTCTCCATAATAACTCCTCCTTATCAAGGCTTTTGTAGTCGCTGTTGCGTTTTTCATAAAGCCCTTTTTGTTCAGACACCAATGAGACCAGCAGCTCTACATTCATCTTGCTTCGATGCTTCTTCTTGGTCTATTTACTCCCTCTTTGTCATTAGGTAACAATGTGTGCTCCGAAAGACCAATTTCTGCTTGAGCGCCACCAAGTCGTGTTTTATTGTAACTTCAGCAGCTCCAGGCACGTGAAAAAAAGGTGCCAGTCACATTGGTCGGCCAGTTTTTAACGTGGTGCATCAAACCAAAAAAAAGATGCCAAGGTTTTATTTATTTTTTTTAATGACGCTTTTATGCCTGCCATTTTGTGCGCCGGTGTGCACACTCACATTGGCGCCCTTTGTTTAGTCACGAAGCGTTAAACATCAGCGATAATCGCGCGTGATAATTGTCCTGGTGTACACAAGCCTTAAGACCAACAAAAGGTTTTAGGTTAGTTTAAGCTGTTTTGGTCAGGATTTACTAATAACTTAAGTGATAAACGATAAAAAAACTGTGTCTGAACATTTACTTTCATTCGTTTAGATTACAGATGTAAATTTTCTATTTTTGTACAAACACAAATGTATTGTGGAAATCTGGGATTACATACAATGTTGTTTAAATGTTGGAGATAGGTACTTTTTTATATAATAGTACATCAAGGCTGTATTTATTTAATCAAAAATTCAAAAACTGTAATATTGTCTATTTTACGTTAATATGTTTAACACTTCTGTTCCTTAAGAAATCATTCTAAGGGGTTCATTGTAGTACTCAAGAAATCTTTTATCTTATTATTATTAGAAGATGAAAATGTTTTTTATGCTTAACGAAGTGTGGATTCTCTGATGAACAAAGATTGAAGAAAATCATTCATTTCAAATAGAAATCTATTTGTATGTCCTTTGTCTGTCATTTTTTTATCAATTTAAAGCATCTTTTCTGAATAAAAGTATCTTTCAAAAATCTATTTATTCAAAAAAAAAAATCTTTCTGACCCCAAAATATCCTACTTGTGAATGGTAGTGTATTCATATTTTACAGCACATTGTTAAATTTTCACTAGCAGCAGGAACAATGCATTAACCTCATTTCTTTAATATCCTGCAGGATTCAAAAAGTTAATGGTACATGACCAGTGTATGTATGTGTATGTGGGGGTAAAGCAGAACCCGTTTATTCTCAAGTCAGAGGAAATCCTTTCTGAAATCTCTTCCTGTAATTACCCTTCTGTGCCCTCTCTCCAGACAGATATACAGATAAAGACAGGAGATCTGCAGACTCACTTTTTGAAGACTAGAAGAGTTGAGCTGTGTCTTGTCTATGATTTTCACTGCTACCTGAGTCAAAAGAAACACAAACACGTCTTTAAAAACACCTCTCTAAAACATAAAATTACTTTTTTCAAAAGGATTTAACAGAATACCAGAATTACAATAGAAAGATGACTCTGAATGCTAACTGTGCTTGATCTATATTTGCATGTTTCTGCAAATTCAGGCCCCAGAAGCATGTCCCGGGGGTTGATTTTTATTAAAACAGATCAACTTTCAGATTTCAGCTTCTTTTACTTGTTATACGAAGATCATATTACAATTGGCTTGAACAGTTTTCATAGTGCCTTCATTTATTTTTGTTACTTGTTGAAATAATCATAAATCTTTTAAAGGTTTATATGACTGTCCCACACATTTTCACCCTAATAAAGTTCACTTAAAATATCAGTGTAAAGTATCAGTGGAGAACCTACCTGGGAATGTTGAACCATGTCAAAAGAATTCAAGAGAAAATCAAGATAAATAACCTTCTGTGTATTTGATTACTTCTTCATAGTCTGAATTTAAGCAAATTTCACATTACATCTTATTTTCTCACATCAGTCCACACCACAAACATAGGTGATTTGAAATTGGATTTAGCATATCTGAAGCCAGTTGCACGAACACAGTCATTATGTTAAGACTGTGTCTTAAGAACTAGTCTGACTAACT
The DNA here is from genome assembly GCF_018340385.1 of Cyprinus carpio. Lineage (NCBI taxonomy): Eukaryota > Metazoa > Chordata > Actinopteri > Cypriniformes > Cyprinidae > Cyprinus > Cyprinus carpio. Next base: position 14,499,724 of record NC_056603.1, on the reverse strand, counting down.
AGCAGTTAGTCATAGGATAAACCGTAATTTCTCAAATTAGACTAATTTAGATTTTTATACAACTGACTTAGTTATGAGTAGCCTTAAAAGAAAAATGAGATCCCTAACTTGTAATATTAGTCTAAGCAGTTAATGCAACAGGCCCTGGACATGTATCACAGTCAGACATGATGCAGTTTAGGATGTATCGTGTATAAATCTCAAACGGTCAAAAACAATTAAATAAGTGTACTATATGACGGAAGTATTTAGTTTGTTACTTGCCATTACTCTGTAACTGTAAATGAAATTTACTAGTAATTTTGGAGTGTAAATTGTTTCAATGTACAACAAAGTCAATCCCACACCAATTTTTTTTCTTTTTTCAGTCTAGTAAGGACTAAATCCACTTAAAAAAGGTAAGTACACAGGAGATCTAGTTACCTCTTTAGAAGTGAGGATATGTCGGGCCAGTTTAACCTTGGCAAAGTTGCCCTTGCCGATGGTCTTCAGCAGTCTGTAATTTCCTATGTGGGGGTTGTCATCCACCGTCGGCACGACATTCCGACCACGTGACACACTGGGACGCCCTCCTCCTTTGGCATCAGTGTGGGTCTGACAGAGAGATAGGATATAGGGATCAGAAAAATGTTTCAGATGATCACACTCGGATGACACTCAAATTCAACTACATTCTGCCCCTCTCTCGCTTTCACACACACTCACACATGCAGATAGATCTATCAGACTGATTTAGAAGAGGACAATATGGCCACATTCACACAGCCGTAGAATATTGCTCAGTCATTTTGGTGTGCCAAATACACAGTGATGATCACAACCTCTGACTGACTACCTGATAATTGAGGGGTGAGAACCAGATCAGTGCGTTTGAGTGATTTGTGTGTATCATTGAAAACTTGTGTGTATCATGTCATTGCTGTGCTCTAGAGCACAGAAAGTTTAAAGGGATCATATGATGCTATTCCAATTTTTTTTTTTCTTTGGAGTGTTACAAGCTCTTGGTGCATAAAGATGATCTGTAAAGTTGCAAAGACTAAAGTCTCAAATCCAATGAGATATTCTTTATCAAAGTTAAGACTCTGCCACGCCCCCCTAAAATGGCTCTTTCAAACACGCCCCCACATGTCTACGTCACTATGTGGAAATATTTGCGTAATGCCACCCAAATGTTTATGCAAAGAAAGAAGGCGGGGATGCATTAAGGAATCTTTAAGATTACTTACAACAGAACAGCAATGCACTGTGGATGACCGTTTCGTGAACCTAGGAGAGGAGGTAATTCTGACTTTGCTACGACAATCTGGCACTTCTCAATCAGCCACTGTAAGAATGTTTTGTTATTAGTTTATGTGTGTGTGTGTGTGTGAGTGAGAGAGAGAGAGAGAGAGAGAGAGAGACAGACAGACAGAGACAGAGACAGGGTCACACAGTGGAGTCAGATGTCTTAACCGTCCGTGGCTTGTGTACTGCATACACATGCAAACTTTATCTAGGTCCGGGCGATATATCGCATGTGATTGTCATGCGCATTTCGTCAGTAAAGCCGGTTACCTGATTACCGCTAAATCGCCATCACCTGCTTTCAAATGGAGCGGCATTTAATAGACAGAACCGTAGATCACTGACAAGCTACGCAATATCGCGTTCATTATCAAAGGTGATTCATCTGCGATAATGAACGTGATATTGCGTAGCTTATCAGTGATCTATGGCTGTGTCTATTAAATGCCGCTCCATTTGAAAGCAGGTGATGGCGATTTAGCGGTAATCAGGTAACCGGCTTTACTGACGAAATGCGCGTGACAATCACATGCGATACATCGCCCAGACCTAGCTTTAACACAGTGTCTGTCATGCAACTCTGTCCCCCTTTCAGACTTGAACTGAATGTCTTTACATTTATTTTAAAAGATGAAACTCGCGAAATGGAAAGGTGCGTTACAATTCAGACGAGTGCTTGCGGTGATCGGTCAATCACAATGCACTGGGTCAGTTGGCCAATCAGAGCAGACTGTGCTTGTCAGAAGGAGGGACTTTGTAGAAAACGACTCGTTTGAGAGAGGTGGGACATAGAGGACCTACAATAATGTACAGTATTTGAAAAATAATGTGTTTTTTGAACATTAAAGCATGTCAACATACACCAAATACACAAAATAATGATCTTTAAAAAAGCATCATATAACCCCTTTAAAATAAGCATTTGAAGCAGCACTTCAAAGGTGTGTGTTAAGTACAATCATCTGACAACTTTTGACTGTTGGTAAGAAGACTTTCTTTAGTGACAGAAGATATGGGTACAGGAGAGTTTACTACCATTCAAAAGTTTGGGTCAGTAAATTAATTTAATATTGAAATTAATATTTTTAATCAGCAAAGACTTAAGTAAAGACATTTACGATGCTGCAAAAGATTTCAAAACGATTTTTGAAGGTTCATGTGACAATGAAGACTGTAGTAATGGCTGCTGAAAATTCAGCTTTGCCATTGTGAGAAAAAATCACATTTTAATATATTAAAATGGATTTTTTATATATATTTCACAATATGACTGTTTTTACTTAATTTCTGATCAAATAAATGCAGCTCTGGAGAACATAAGAGAGATTAAATAAAATGTAAAACTGGTAGTGGTTGCTGCATTTGCTGGTTAGCTTGCAACTGAACAAGAATAAGATTCAGAGAAACACATACGCATTCAAACTCTGGGTCTGAAGATATGCATATTATGTAATCCATCACATGCACAGTGTTAATTTATGACTTCCTTCAGCACTCTCAATGTCCTTTTATTCTCTGCCCTAGCACCAAACTTACAGACAGTTTCTTTTTTAAATCATTACTACTACTGATCATACTAAGCATTAGAAAATTATGGACAGAAGTGGCAGGTCTGAGTAAATGACATAAACCAGCCTTGAACTTGCATTGCCTAAGCAGCCCAATTCAAAAGATGTGTGCAACCAGAAAACTCAAACAGGTTTGGAATGACATGGCAGTGAGTAAATAATGACAGAACTTTCATTTTTGGGTGAACCATCCCTTCAATAATGCTTTTCAAGGGGACAAAATGATGAGTCAAGAAAAAAGAAGAGGCATCACCACAGCAATCATAAAGCATTCTAGTGAATGAAAAATCATAATCTCATGAGAATCCCTTAACCCCACCAACTCTCCCGTCCAAATCAATATTAAATCCTAATTTCCCATGTTACCACATTAGACTGGAGAGACATACAGATTAGATTAGATTAGATTAGATTAGATTAGATTAGATTAGATTAGATTGGATTAGATTACAGTGGATTAGATTAGATTAAATCAGATGGGTCCATCTGCTAAACCTGCAAACACAGAAACACACACATGCACAAATATGCTATGTGCTTCTCTACGCTTTCCCGTTTTCATTCCATTAAAAGCATAAGCGTGTTAACATTTACACAAGTAGCATCACACAGCTTTTATCATTTTAATCTCTAACTTTACAGAAGTTTCTCCATTTTGTACTCAAGCTAAAGCAGAGCTCATTAAAGAGAAAGTTCAATCATCAAGAGGGACCCAGCCAACTTCATGAGCCCTGTGGTGCGGTGTGTGTGTTGTGTACGCGTGCAAACCACAGTTCACATATCCGGGCGCTGTACTTCATGACAGCTCCGTCTTCAAAGACCAACCGATCAAAGTTCAAAGCCATAAATGTAATGCTTGACGTCAGTCCACTAAATGGTGCACACTCAGAGGTATGTATTTAAATGAAGACGGTCTTTATTTCTTTACCCGTTTCACATGATGCCAGTTTTGAAAGAGGGGCAGCTCACGTGAAAGGCATGAGAAAAGCTGGCTGAAACAATACAGCAAACCCACACTGTCTGTGTCTGTCTGAATGTGTGTGTTTATAGGTAAGCTGATCCAAGAGCAGTAGCAAAGGTCAGGGCATGGAAAGCTGGAGACTGACAGTGTGCTGACAGGAACAGAGGGGCAAGGACTTAAGGTATTAGAGGGCATGTGTGCAGGTATGACTGGGGACTCAGATTTTAGACCTTGGTATAGCTATTGTGTGTGCACAGTCATGAGAGTGCTGAGCTTATATCAATACATCACTCATAAACAGCAATGAAACACCCCGCTACAATGTCACAATGCACTTTTACAATGGCACTGTCCTTTCTAGCTAATCTTTCTTCCTCATCAAGCAGAATTTCACATAAGACCAGCCCCACTGCAATGCAAGCATACTAAAAAAAAAAAAAAAAAAAAAAAAATTGGTATAAGGAGTATAAGGAAGTATTATTTATAATTTAAAGCAGTAGTGAAAAGAAATAGTTAAATCTACTTAAAAACAAATCATTTTTAATTAGCATTTACATGTTCTAAGAACTGTTTGTGCTTTTAGCTTATTAAATGTGATTGTTAGTCAAGTCTTTTGTGAGTGTCACATGAGCAACTTGTTTTGCATGCATGAGTGACCCTTAATTGAGTTGCTGGACATATAGCGTGTCAAATCAGCCACTTCCAGGTTCCATTTCAGTTACAGTGCGTCCTTAAAGGGACAGTCCACTCAAAATGTCAAATTCTGTCATCATTTACTTATTAGTACACACATTTATGACATTATATTTTCTGTGGAACACCAAATGCTTCAGTGATTTTTGTCCATAAAATGGCAGTCCAATGTTATTTGATTATCCTCTTTTGCCTTCTATACACAACAAAGTCAGTCACACAGGTTTAGAACAACAATGGGGTGAGTAAATAATGACAGAATTCTCACTTTTGAGTGAACTATCCATTTATTCTTTTATGCACAAAATTCCTGTCATTCAAATCGCCAACTCTTAATGAAAACAAACAACTTCATGTCGCTTTCAAATGCTGTCAGAATCAACCATTACTTTAGAAAGTAACTGCTTATGTAGACTGCAGACAGCCCATGAGGATTTAAAACAGAACCATAGTCTCAAAAGGGCTAATTTTTTTGTATCTAGAACTATATCCTTTGGCATCTACCTTACTATTAAAGAATCATCTAGGACAAAGGTCAGTCTGGGTTAAATAAAATTCCCTTTTTTGCTCTTTTTCTGGGTCTTTTCCTTCACTCCATATCATCATCTATCTCTCCTTGTAATTACACCCTCCACACACAGCAGTGAGGATAGGATAATGTTCTCCCTGACAACATGCTGTCTGTGCTGGAATCTTTTTTAGGTTTACTGGGAGTCCTGCTCACTTCAGCGTTGAACCTTAAATACCACCTTCTCCGGCAGCTCTGAGATCCTGAGTTTAGCTGACACTGGTTCAGCTCAGTAGAAAGGTCACCCAAAATCTGCTCTAAATGCTTCACGGCACAGAATTCCGAGACCGGATCTGATGTTTATTGACCTGGTTATGAGTTTCATCACTGATCTTTCAAACTTTTCTAAATGGTCTCTTTAAAAGAAAGATGGATGAGTGAGCCAGAGGCACCAGGAACCCTATAAACACAAATGCTGTAGTAGCTGTAAAGCATGCTCTCTTGTTCTGTTTCAAAACACACATGCACTTGCACGCAATCCAGCATGTCTTTAAAGAAGCAGTCAGTCACTGGGTCGTGATTGCAGCGTTGCCATGGAGATCTGTTGTTCGTCCTCATGCTATCTTCTCTTTTCTTTACCTTTCTAAAGAACAGCTCTCTTTCTTGTATCTCTCTTTCCATTTCCCCCTTCTTACTTTTCTTCATCCTCTCTTTCTCGCTTGCTGTGGTGAAAAGGAAATTGGGCGTAATAATATTCCAAGTACAGAGAGTGAAGCCCATCTCTGCCTAGAAAAAGAGAAACTCTTTTTCAACACACACAGATGCGGTCATACACGCCCAGAAAGCGACAGTCACGATGAAGAACTATAAATACTTCACCACCTACACATACACCATCTCTCCCTCTCTTTCTCACACACACACACACACACACACACACACCAGTGTTTTCTACAAAATTCAGTTTTTGTGAACCTCACTCCCATAATTGGTTTTAACTACATACTAAACAAAACCATACTATTTTTGGTCGTTTTGTTCATTAAAATGCCAGTTATTTAAAAAAAAAATTTTTTGAACGCTAACTTTAATTATTCGTTGTGATATAAACATCCAGACAAGTAACACGTCAAACTGAGCAACTATTCTGACTGATTCAGTGATTCGCTAGATGAATCCAAACAGTTAAAGTCACAATGAAACAAAGTCGCGACAAATCTTCTTTTTCTGTAATCTTGTGTAAAATCAGTGTAACTGAATTATTATTTAAAAAAATATGGGCGGGCACTTGTACGTTGGTTGTTGACTGGACTTTGGGCCAATTTAAACTTGGTCTCTTCATGCGTTTTCTTTAATTAGATAACTATCAGATTATGAAAAGGTGGACGAGGTGTAAATGCCCTCTGAAATGCATTAGAGACAGACTGCAATCCGATCGCACAAACCACTTCAAGAGGCAACTGGTTATGTGTAAATGAATAAAAAATAAAGACGTGAGAGCAAGTCATAGCTATACCATTGCAACACACATCTCCACATATATGGACCACCAGAGATAAGCATCTCTCTTTAGCAAGCATGCACAAATTGATGCAAATGAAACCACCTGTCCAAGTCATCGTTATTAAAATTGCTGAACGCTAAATTATTTCACTAGTGCTAATGACGGCATCTCATTGTTGCGGTCTTTGATCTTGACATCATCTGATGATAAATAAAACGGTGCATATCTGTTGCTGTCTGTGATGTGATCTCCATTGAATCTGCATGTAGTGTGGGAATTGAAGATCGGAATAATAATCGTTTTCTGCAGACACAGTTATGTGGCCAAGTGTAAATGGAACAGTTTCAACAAACTGGATAGCCGTCTGATTTAAGAAAACACACGAGGTGACAAAAGTAAATGGGCCTTTTGAAATGTGGCCATTGCACTCAAAAAAAAAAGAAAAAGTGAGCTTACAGTCTATTGTGGGGTGACAGGGTTTAAGTGGACTAAATGATTGAATAAGTCTGCCGTTAAAATAATTTAACATTAAAAGGTCAAGCTAAATTTAAAAAATGAAACAAAAGATGAATAGTAATTTTTTATTTCTTGATAAACTTTAACTTGTGATTCAATAAATGAACAGATTCATAAGTTATTCATATGTGAATCATGCTACACTGGTCATGCTGTATGTTTGGTTATGCTTGCAGAAGGCAACAATTATGTAATATAAAACTGCTTTGACCTGTTTTTCAGTTCCAGAAGAGGGTGGAAAGTAAAAGAAGGAAGGAAAGGAAAGAGAGGAAGGAAACAAAGGATTGGGGGAAGGAAAAAGGAAATTAAGGAAGCAAAGAATGAAATATTAGTAAATAGGCAAAAGAAATAAGAAGGAAAAAAAGTTGGATGAACAGAAAGATGGATAGAAAGACAGATGCAGAAATGTTTCATAAACATCACCATATTCGGGTGTTTCTCACATCAAACCAGTCAGATACACACATACAAAGGAAGAGAAGCACGAATGAACTGAAGGATGGATGAATGGTGGACAGAGACAGCAGGTAATGCATGGAGCTGTAAATTCCACACTGCCTCTATTTAAAACTAGTGTCTGGAGGCAGCCAAGGGCACAAACAGACAGCAGATGGAGTGTCTCTCTCACTCTCCCTTTTCTTCATCACACCTCTCCCCTCGCTTCAGCTCGTCCTATGTCAGGAAACTCTCAACAGTGAATAAATAATCCTGAAATTGATACACTCTCCCTCAATAAACAGCAATTCTAGGGCCCTTTGAAATCCATTTTATTTTTTCCTAAATTCTGTTTTATTTTTTTCCAAATTCCATTTTTTCCGTTGTAATTTTTCTGGATTCAGTTTTTTTCCAATTTAATTTTTCTTGACTTCTTTTTAATAGTTACATTTTATTAATCAAAAAGCATGTCTAATTAATTAAAATCAAAAAAATAAAACATCACAACAATAAATTAAAAAAAAAAAAAAAAAAAAAAATACATGTTTAGGGCCCTATGAAATGTTTTATTTTTTCTCACCATATTTTTTATTGTTACCAAATTCTGTGTTTTAGCATGTCTAATTATTTGAATGCATAAACCCTACAATTTATTATTTTTTTTCTAAAAGGATTTTTTTTATTCCCCTCAGAAATTCTGTGTTGTGTATTTACATTTTTCTGGTTATCAAATGAAGGCATAAACTGTTTATTTCATTTATCTTTTAATTACTGAAAATTAAGCAAACTTTATTTTTTGGCAAACAAAGGGGATTTACTATTAAAATTAAAACATGGAAGAAATGTTATGTGATTAGTCCTATATTACTATAAAATAATGTTTGTTTCATTTTAGTAGTAGTAGTAGTAGTAGTAATAGAAGGCTATGTACATTCTACTGAAAACAGTAATAGGCACAATGTCTTCAAATCAAACAGGACTTTTATTTTGACAGGTTGCCGTAAATACCTTTACAGTTCTGTGTATGTGATATAACGCTAGTTTTACTCAAATCAAATGCTCAAATGGTCATGAAGTGACTCTCAGAGCAATTCTGAAGATGTTCATGTGTTTATGTCTTCATTTAGTGAGACGGCAGATGCTGAAATCACCGCTTCAGTTTGTGGGTAGTAAATTAAACCGCGTGTCTGCACAATTCATTAACAGAGACATATTTATTCATATTTATTCATTTTAAATGGACTTTTGTGGCTTAATATTTAAAGATACTAGTCCATATCACGATTTGATTTAAGTGTAATGACCTACTTTTGATTAATTCATTCAAAATTTGACAAATTCCGTGATGTTACGCGTTAAACTGTGAATTCCTTTTTTATGACTGGATTCCACGATTCTGTCCACGTTTTCTGCATCGCGGAAATCATAGGGCCCTACAATTCCTCAGGGATGTAAAGCTCCACAGGGTGGCCGGATCTTTCCGGAGCACTGCAGGGTGTGGTATACGCCCTTCTGCCCAAATGGAGTGTAGATATCAAACAGATACACCTCTAGTGACTGTTTACCTGACACAGGCTTTAAAAACATGCACAGAGAAAGAATGAGAGGCAAAAGAGAACATGATACCAAAGGAAAACCTGTAGGGAGCTGAGAAAAAATAAATCTACAAAAACTAGGGGTGGGAGAAATGATTCGGAATCGATTCTGAAAATTTCAAATACTGAAAGTACTTTTTGCTTATTGCTTGTAATGTGTTTTTTAGTTCCCTTTTATTACTTTACATTTCCTTGTATGCTTTAAGCTATATTTAGTTAGTTACAACTGTTTATTATTCATTTGTAATTATTATAGTAATTATAATTATACGAGTCATTTAATAAGAATACACAAATCATTTTGATATTCTAAGTCGGTAAACGTATTAATTAAAAAGAAAAAAATGGGACTGTGATTACAAGACTGGATAGTCAGGTGCCTTAAACATTTAACATCATAAAGGTATAAAACAGTCACGCATGAATTCACCATACAAAACGAAAGCACCAATAAAGACTAAAAAAGGTGCAAAAAAAAGTACAAAAAAATCAGTTCACAAAAACAAGCATTGAATGTGTTTTTTCTCACACACACTCCTACATGACGTCAAGCGCCTGAAATCAGAGAGAAGGCCTCGGCACTCCCTTCAGTCAACTTCACACCCAGTGCAACTGGAAAGGCCTGTTTACACACACACACACACAGCGTTTTAGACTCTGGACTTGATCTCAACATGGTGACTCCATGCTCGCCATCGTAAAAAATGCAAAGCCGTGTCTAAATGTGAGCCCATGTTCAAGCTGCTGAAGGTCAGGGAGCTAAACAGGGTTTATAGTCCACTGTGTTCACAGTGTTTTAAGCTCAATCTCCAGGCGCACAACCTCATGTTCCCAAACACATCCAAACTTTTCACTTTCTGACAGTATTCAAATTCCTTCCTCGAAAGGTAAATCTTGTCTCTTGTTTTTTTAGAATCATTTCATTTGTTTGGGTGTGGCAGTTTCACAGATATGTCAATGGAAAAGTTGAGGTCATTGCCCTCTTTGAATATTTCCTACAGTATTTACAGTATTTCTACTGTCTTTCCTGTTCTATATTTTAGACAACATTTAATACTGTGACTATGAAAGAATAAATACTAAGATAGTACAATGCAACTTTTAAATAAGAATTAAGAACAACATAAGAAACAACCAACAAAATATATGCAATTAACATGTTTTATATAAAAGTTAGTTTATTTCAATAAACTATTATAGTGTCCTATATGTCAATACAAGTACCAGAGGTCAACCTAATGGTGCTTACCCCAATGATTAAGGAAGTGTGTGTGTGTGGGGGGGGGGGGGGGGTGTACAAATATCTTGCTGATAGTTTTGCAACCTTCAATTATTACAGCAATAAAACAAATACTCTACTAGACAAAACTACCACAATGTACAGATGAAATTTAAAACATTCACTGCTAAAAAAAACAATCTCTAAACACAGGTTGTGACATGGGCAGGTATGTTGTTGACGCCCACTTGACTGATTTATTACCTGTTTTTATACAGTCTATGTTTATTATGCATGCAACTGAATTTACTAACCTGTCGCACACTGATTGCAACCAACAGTTAGGCTGTGATTTCATGTCTTTGGGCACTTTTACATTTGTAAAAGTTTGGTGTTTAAAGGCAACTTTGCCTAATGTGAATAACTGTATGGTTCACTTTTGCTGAAACAAATCCAGTCAGGAAGTGAATCACTACTAAACTGATCATCTATGTTTTATGACAGTGTGGTATGCTACCCCAGAAAAATCAATGTGGGATGTCTATGGTCAAAGTAAGAAATGCTATTTTTATTAGAGATATGGCCAACGTTTCTTTTAGCAAGCCACTTCACTCTGTGATAATTTTATATGTATGCAATAGGTAAACAAGTATAGCTTATATATACTTGTATAAGAAAAGGCTAAAATCGTGAAAACTGTTTACCAAGATGTTTTGATAGCATAACCAATCAGCAATCAAATCTTCCAACAGTGGAATCACAAAATCCTGGGCCAGCAAATGAGCATGTGCATTCACATCTCACCAATAATTTGGCAGCAACCCCCAATAATCATTAAAAATAGTTATCTGTACTTAAGAGCTTTCAAACGTCATTGGTTGGTTAGTGGTAATTCAGGTAAGCATTTAAAAAAGAAAGAATTTTGTGAATTCATCACATACATAAATGAAAAAACTGCTCAAAAGCTGCTGTAAAATGTAAAATCAATTGACTTCTAGCCCAGTTAATTTGCTCATTCCACTATATAAATGAATTACAACATATGTGAGAAACACAGCAAGACACTCTAATGTGGTCGGATCGCTGTATTTTGGGTCTTGCCTGCAGCCATATAAGCCTTCAGGACCTGAATGGGAGCCATTTCCACAGAGCTGATTACATGCTGATGTTCTGTCTAGTAATTTATCAGTAATGACAGTGAGCCTAACGTCATGTTGTCCACCCCTTGAGATTTGACCGCACCTAATCCCCTCACAGAGGCTGAGAACACATGGATGCAGTTCAATATCTTGCGGTGACTTAAAATAATGTAGAATTTTTTTTTTAATTTCTCGTCTTAACAGAATCAACAATTTGAGACTGACGATGAAAAAACACTAAGATCATGGCACCCATACTTTGACTTTAAAACCTGCTCTTTCACCTGCACTTTCCTATTCTTCTCTATGTCAATACTGGCTTTTGTTTGTGTATATAAAACATGGATAAACCTGAAACCAATTCAAAACAAGTGTGGGAAAGGACGTGTTTATAGAAACCACATCTAAAAGATGTTTTTATTTCCTTAAGTGACGATCAAGGCAGTGGCCTCATTACATATTTACTATTTATGATCTTGTAATCTATCAGAATTGAAACACTGAGAGCCATGTTCCACTCCAGATGCAACAACAATATAACAGAGCGACTGAACCCCAAGATGATGGCATCTTTAAGAAGCATTTGCATATGATTTATAAATCCAGGAATTACTATAATCTGTCGTTTGCGAGCCGTCCTTACACATGACTTGACGATGGATTATTTATATCTAAGCAACTCAAAAGATTAAGTACCTGCAATCCTATCTAGTCCTTGCAGATCAGTTTTGACTGACCGGATAATCTCAGGATTACTACTTTCACATACATAAACTGCTGGCATTTAAAAAAAAAAAAGGTTTTTATTCCGGTGAAATGATCTGCCTAGTGGAGCGAGAAGTGCTAATGGAGTAAATCACTGCAGTGGAAAACTGTGAGTCTTTGAGACTGATCAGGGTCAGCGGACCTGACAGAGATCTGTGCTACTATGGAGGATGTCCAAACAAAGCACACCAGATTGAACAACGCATTCTGAGGACTTTGCCAAGATGTGAGCTGTAAATCCAGGCAGGTGCAAAGACATTTCTAAAAGAACACAAAAACGACCGCAGTAAGCAGAAATAATGAGTCATTTCAAATCACAACTGGCAAAAAGATGTTCCTTTTGCATTTGAGAAATGAATGTTCTGTCATCAATTACTTATCTTCATTTCATTCCAAACTATTTGTTCATACAGTCCCAACTAACGGACCCAATCGAATTTTACTGTAAAAACAAACAACTGAGACATCTGAGGGTGAGTAAATGAGGACAGAATTTTCATTTTTGAGTAGACTATCCGCAAAATACTGATATTCAACAGCGACAATATAGGCTATTCATAAAAGCTTATAGTGACCGTTCAGTACACATAGCTGGTAAACAGTGGCCAAAAATTACCAAAACATCTTATCAATCAACATCTTTAGCAATGTGGTATATTTCCAAATGACATAGCAAATTCAACCTGGTGCTACATTTCAGAAGTCAGACCAAATGAGAACTCGCAATTTGGGCAACAACTTTTGAGTAGGCCTTTCAGATGGGATGTGAAGAATGAAGGTCAAGGTCACCCTTGAGAGCATCTGGATGTGTCTAAATGACTAAATGTAAATGTGTCCCAATGGCAATTTCTCACGGTCAAAAATGTGCAATTTCAGTCTGAACATTTCAGTGGTTGACCAATGTTTTGGCTGACATTTGGCATTTTTTAATTATAGGCATCACTAATAAGGTTTTCTGTTTGGACCAATAAGTGCCGGAATTGTTTGACTTTTATTTCAACAGTCCCGAGAACACCAGTGCCTGAGCACAGATGCAAAGATGGTAAACAAAGAAATAGTATTACAGTGTTTATTAGTATTATAAGAAATAGAAAGACAAACACTAAAATACTTTCTCATATACCATCAGAATTCTGCAAATGTGTATTTATAAAATGTAAGTCTTTGCATATCTAAAAAATAAATACTACTACAAGATTTTACTATCTGAATGAATCTGTTTTTCACTCTTTTTATCAAAGTTCAAATTATTTTTGCCATATTGATTCATTTTCAAATGATTTACTTCTAATTTAGTACATATTATGTAAAATAAATCTAATTTAAACTGCAGAATGTGCTATAAAGTGCTATCTCATATCGGCACTGGCCAATAAAAAATCCATATAAATCCACTAAAATCTTTATTACATTAACATTGAATTACTGCATTGCCCAACAAATGCTTAAAACAAATCCTATACAGCTATATGACTATTAGTTAGCATTTTATGCTCCACATGCAGCTTAGGTGTCATCAGCTGAAAAGATATTTCAGAGACAGCAACTACATTTTGAAAAACATATTCCTTTTGGAACAACATGCACTAATTAACTGCAGACAGTTTGACCAAAAAGCACTTATTAAAGAAGCAAACATAGGCCATTTGGGTTGCATGTTAACTTCACGGACACAGAGTTTCTAAACCACATAATTTAGCTAAAAGATCAGAACACAGAGGTCAGAGGATGAGAAACAGGTGAAGGCCCTTTCTCTCTCTCTAAATCTGTGTTACCCAGTAGGGTCTGGGATTTCAGGGATCTGTAACACAAGCCTGTGGTGTCAGGTCACAGTATCAGCAAGGTGACACACTGAGATACTGAGGACAAGGAAACCCTGTGTTAACACTTATTGAGGCGGTGTGCTTTTCAGACATGGATGCCGTAAAACTGGAGAACAGAGTTACAGGCCAAATAGGCCTCAATTCAGGCCTGTGAAGAGTTATATGGAAAAAAAAAATGTTTGTGTGTTCCATGTATATTAAAATAATGAAACAGCAGAGTACATGACAGATAAAACTCCCAAAGATGCAAAACATGGTCCAAGTTATAAACATAAACACACTGTCCCGAGTCCGATCTTTTTTATGCAAAGCATCCTTCCCTGCACCTGATCCACCCCAGTGGTGGATAATGCAAAATAATATTTTCATACCTCTCCTCCTACATAGCAGGCTGAAACTCACCCACGACCTCACTAGTATGATTAACCCCAATGATTCACTCCTCACACTCTTCCTCTGCTAAAACAGACACACTTCTGAACAAGAGGTTAGAGATCTCGGCAAGGGCATCCGGAGATCTGGACAAGGATATAAAGGCCCTCGCTTTTCATTAAGCCACTTAACAGAAAACACACACGTTAGTGCTGCCTGTATTGTACGAAGCACAGTCAGCATTAGTCACACTGGCATGAGTTAAAATGAGCACTGAATCTGTCCTCCTCCTCACTCTGAATGGCTCAATTTTCCGTCCTCTGGCACTCGCACTGCAATCTGTGCCTAATCACATTGAGAGGGGCAAGGCTGGCTATTTTCACTGCCTTTGGTCTTCATGGTTCCCAAATCTAACGCACTACCTGCTGACTGGTTTCCTCTACAGTCTAGTGGTTCTAAACCTGTTCAGACATTTAAATTCCCGACCCCTCCCTCTTTTTTTAAAGTCCAGAATTTAGGAGTGCCCATATATTACAATAAGTAACTAAAACAATTATAATTAAAAAATAATTAAATGTAATCTCAAATTTTAATTGTCTTAGCTTATTTTAAAGATTGTATTGTTTTATTTTAAATCCATCTTGAGGCCTCTTGGATGTTTGCTTTTTTAATTTATAGAAATTTGTGTCCGCATATTAAAATAAGCAACTAAAATAATTATAATTAAAATTATAATAATTAAATTCTTGAATTCCACAACATTGGGGGTGATTAAAATTTATATATTGATTTTTAGTTTAGCTTATTAAAGCATGTTTTGTTTTAAAACATTTTAAGTCATCTTGGAAGTTTGCTTTATTAATTTACAGAAATTAGGAGTGTCCACAGATTAAAATAAGAAAAACTATAATTCAAATTAAAAAACAATTGGTGAATTGCAGGAGAGACGAATATAAAAAATTACTTGATTTTTTTTAAATGGGTTTATCTTATTTTAAAGCTTGTTTTGTTTTATTTAAAATCATTTTAAGTCATATTGAGGCCTTCTTTGAAAGTCTGCTTTTTAATGTATAAACATTGGCAGCATCCACATATTAAAATAAATAAAATAATAAGTAAAATCAAAATAATTAAATTGTTGAATTTCAGAAGTTTAGGGGTGAATTACAATAAGAAATGTCTCTGTATTCTGGAGCTTATTTTGCCTGATTTTTTTTAAGCCATCTTGAGACCCGCTCGGATGTTTGCTGAGGCTCCCCCTGGTTGAGAACCACTGCTATGGGTCTAAACTCCTTGTTAACTTCATCAGCATTGGCTTGACTCATTGTTACATCAGAGGACATTGATTATTAGTATGAGGAATAGATAGGATTTTCAGTTTCTCCACTGAACAAAATGACTTGCAGTAAAGACATGATTAAATAAGCCATAAACACACCAGACTTACAACATCTACAGTGAGGACCATCGAATGCAGCCTTGACAAGCCTATCAGTTAACAGTTATGGGAAGTCATGTTGAGTCAGGGAAACTCTTCCTGAACCAAGCTGTTTTTTATTTGTTTTTCTTCCAGTCACCTGTCTTTCAGCCCAGCAAGCTTGAGGGAAATACAGTTCAGCAGAAAAGCAAGCATGACGTCATCCCCAACAACAAACACACACACTCATACATAGTTTGTGTGCGGTCAATGTGAAGATGTGTCTCACCTGGCTGGATGAATTCTCTATAACACCTACTCCTGGAGGCCGGGTTGACATTTTCGCCCAGGGATTCTCAAAAACAGGGCCAAAGGGGTAAATGTAAATGCAAAACCGTTTTCAGTGGTTGACAAGCATTTATAAGCTTGTCGTTAGAAGCTATTCGTCTGTGCTGACAGAAGTACGTTAATCAGCGTTGCTAGCTAGCCTGAACTAGCCACGCAGACAGAGATCAACAAGTTGAAGCCCAACATCAGTCCATACGCGAAGAAGAAGAAGAAAAACCCTTAAGTCTCCAGTTGAAAATAAACAGCAGGTCCTTGAGGAGGATTTATGAAGGATTTGAAGTCTTCTCGGGGAGACTAACATGGAGCTCGCTTAACGTACATTTATATTTGCTTCCCAACCGAATGAGCGAGAGTTTAAAAACAATTCACATCCACCCATAAAGGACAGTCATAGAGAATGAGCAAACGAAAATGAAAGGGGTCTCTCCGCGAGCGATATTAAGTGTTAGGTCCGCCAGATATCACAATTTTACCGACCTTCAAAAACAAGTGTCAAAAAACACCTCAACCGTCAGTTTTTGAGATGAACGAATCAAGCGTCGCTTGACTAAACACGGATGTGAAGAGGAAAAAAACCGTGAGAGATAATAACGAAGGACTAGCAAACCTAAGACGGGTTTCAGAAAAAAATATCAATCCCGAAAAACCCTCATGATCCACGAAACCGTCTTCCGCCGCTCACTGGATCCCGGTGACAAACGGTTCTTGAATGAAAGGAAACGCCTGAGGGCTCGCGTCCAGAGACAAACCTCCAGAGTCAGGTAGTAAGATCCATGATTGGCTTCGGTGCTGTGGTGAAACGGGTTTCAGTGGAGGCGGATCGGTGTCGTACTGCGGCCGAGCTGCTCAAACGCTCGTGCCTGATACCGGAACAAGCACGAGAGGCAACATGGCCGATCTCCGGAGCGGGCGGAGGGGGCTGAGCGGGGAGGGGCGGCAGCGGATCCTCTAGGCGTGAGTCGGTGCTCGCATACTGCGGTATTCGAGGCAGTAACGGCCACTATAGACGTGGGGTGACATCATGCGGTCGTTGTTACCGTGGAGATTTTGGAATTGAGCAGATGCCTGGACGCAGGAAACGGCGACTGTGTGCCTGACCTGCTGTGGGATTGTGAGAAGTAACTAAAGCAAAGAGGCATTTGAATTTCCAAAGAACGTTTAATTTTGAACAGGTCCGCTGCGACGGTATTTAAAAATAGAATTATACACTGTATGAATACATTTACAGCCATTTAAAAAGAACAAACAAAAAATCTTAGTCTAAAACTAGGCATGTGTAAGGTTATAATACAAAACCGACATCACGAAGCTTTTCACAGTTCAGATCTGAGGGTGTGTGAAACACAACATGACTCTACATCTTTGACAGATAAAGGAATCGTTCGACCCAAAATTAAAAACCCGTCATAGTTTACTCAACCTTATGTAAATCCATAAACAAATGCTGTTAATTTATGTGGAGCACAAAATGAGAATTTCTGATGAATCTTTACACTTTTAGATTAGATTTTAGGTCTTTACAAAAAACACCAACAATCATCATAGTTCTTAAATCAGAATTGATATCATGATGTTAAACAAATCTGATAAACTAACAGCTATCATGTTGATTTTTTTTTAGGTCTGTTTGTCAACAGCCAATTTATGGCTTTAGAAGATGTGCAATAAAACAACAACACATATGGACTTGGCATATTGGATTTGAAGTCATTGTCACTATGGACTAATTAAAAAAAAAAAAAAAAAAAAAAAAAAAAAGCTGTGACAAGACTTTTACATTTGTTCTTTGATGTTCTATAGAAGAACAGAATACAGATTCAAAACCACTCAAGGGTGAGTAAATAATAGTTTGATGAACTAGTTCTCTTCTTTAGGAAACAGTCCACTCTTTATAAATGAGAACATAATGCAAATACCTGAGTGAAAGTGTAATAAACCTCTTTAAATAAACAAACATCAATCCACACACACAAAACAAAATCTGAAACACCATGAGATAAAATATATATATATAAAAAGCATGTAAAACCAAATCTTGATCAAATGTTTAGTCTCTTAGCTCCTCTGCTGGCATAATGAAAATGTCAGAGAAGAAGCTCCCTTCGTTATCACCACCACCAAAAACCAGAAGTGTTTGGGGGGCTGACTCTGGAAGTTCCTCTTGTTCATCTGTACATCCCTGTAAAACAAAGACAATTATTATAAAGAATGAACTGAAGCCACTTGATAAAGCTCTTCATAATTTGAATTTTAATGTCTTTACCGGTTTGCATGTTGTGGGCATGGTAATGATGGAATGTCCAGCTCGGGGTGCAGAATTGAGCTGGGGAAAAGCCAGAGAGGACCAGCAACTAGTGTCTGGGGGGGGGGGGGAGGGGAGAGGGGGGAGAGAGAGAGAGAGAGAGAGAGAGAGAGAGGGAGAGAGAGAGGGAGAGAGCGAGAGAGAGAGAGCGAGAGAGAGAGAGTGAGAGAGAGAGCGCGAGAGAGAGGGAGAGAGAGAGGGAGAGAGCGAGAGAGAGAGGAGGGAGGGAGAGAAGAGAGGGAGGGAGGGAGAGGGAGGGAGGGAGAGAGGGGGAGAGAGGGAGGGAGGGGGAGAGAGAGGGAGGGAGGGAGAGAGAGGGAGGGAGAGAGAGGAGGGAGGGAGAGCGAGAGCGAGAGAGAGAGAGAGAGAAGGCTGTCTTTATACTCCAGGACAAATATTATCTTAAAATCTGTCAACAACATTTATACCATTGCATGAGGTCAGTAAGATCTTTTTAAGATTTATGTAAATAAATAAATTTACAATGTTATAAAAGATTTACATTTTTGTATAAATGCTGTTAACTTTATATTGATCAGTCCTGTTTAAAAAAAAAAAAAAAATGCATCGGTTTCCACAAAATCAGCATGTTAGAATGATTTCTGAAGGATACTTAAGACTGGAGTAATGGGTGCAAAATATTCAGGAATAAATTTACATTTCAAACCACTAAAACAGAAAAGCTTGTTGTAAAATGTAATATTTAATAATATTAATTTTACTCTTTATTTTTCTGAGCAAATGATTGCAGCTTTGGTATGTATAAAATATTTTCAGCAACATAAAAATCTTATCAACCCCAAAACCTTTGAACAGTAGCGTTTATAGTAACAATCAGAGTCCTGGCTAAGGAATTGGGGCATAAAACCTTATTCTCACCTGTGTTGAAGACGAATGCATCACTCAGTGCATTGTTCCCATTGTAGCCCCCATGGATCAGGAAGCTGCAGTCTGAAAGAACCGCACAGCCATGCCAGCTACGATACAGTAAGGGTCAGAGGTCAAATACTCAGTACATCTAGGCTGATCAAGATATATTCAATCATGTGCCCATTATGAGACAATTGTCTGAATTTCTATTATTTAATTTGCAGTAGAGAGCACGATTTAAAGAACAAACTATTCTTTGTGACAATTTACTCGGAGTAAATAAAGACTTTTTAAATACCTTCTGGGAGACGGGGCTGTTCCACCTGTCTTCACAACAGAAAACTCCATCAGGCCTGAAATAGGGGGTGACAATGTGGTGTTTTAGGCTGACGACTCCACTTTTTAAAAGAGCACCTTCAGTAATTAATGTGTGAAAACACTATGAGTCATACCAGGTATTAAATATGCAGAAAAATCTAGACAGATCTATTGAATTATAACGGTTTCAAACAGAAAAAAAAAGTGTTGAATCTAGTAGACTCAAGCGATAGTAATAAAATGACTTTTATTAGCAGTGATTAACATTATGTTATTGCTTATTTTCCCCAATAAGAAATCACCTGGATTAAAAATCAAATAAATCTTGAAAGAGTAACAATTTTTACAGTATTTACCAAGGTCTAGCATGAACATGTCATTGAAGCATACAGGAGTGTCCCATCCTCCAAACACAAAGATCCTCCCCTGCATCACACATGCTGAGTGCCTGCACAAACACATCAAAAAGAAAACTCATCTGCCACATGTACAGTACAGCTGAAAACATCAGTCATGCAGTTAATGAAATATTACATCATGCAACTTTAAATAAAAAGACATGAGCTCCCTACCCAGAGCGTGGCGCAGGCTTCTCTCCATTGACAATAGGTTGATACCAGATGGCCATTTCAGGGTTAAAGATGTAGATGGAGTCACTGCAGCCGTCTGGTTCTGGGTGTGGGCGAGGAAACACTCCTCCAAACACAAAGAGCTCTCCTCGGAACATACTGCAGCTGTGGTAGGCCAGAGGAGGCACTTTTCCCTGCGCCTAAAGGGGTAAATGAAATTCAAATCAGCTTCATAGTATTTTCAGAACCTACTGTATAAAACAATTAGACTTGGATTTATTATGGACTACAACCAGATGATATCTATGACACAAAAATAAATCTTATGTGCCTAGACATGCAGTGATACTGTATAGTTCTGTGAATGTTTTGAAGGGTTTTGTTGTTAATCTTAGAATCAGTTGCAGACTAACCTCAACCAAAGTCCAACGCCAGGTTTGTGTGTCTAGGATGTGAACGTCATTAAACCATTTCTTATGTTTTGAGCCACCAAACACAAAGATACGCTTAGATTCCGGGTCATAGGTCGCTGTGTGACCAATGCGGGCCTCAGGGGTGGGTCCTTCTGCAAGGGTTTCAGCAGGTACCCAAGAAAGATCCTCTGAAAAATATTAAGAGCAGAGCTGCAGCTACCAAGTAAAAACATATTCAATAATATATTACAATCTACTGACATGAGACAACGTGAAATGCTTACCTGTGCACAGTTTCCAAATGGGGTCTTTGCAGAACTGCATTCTGGCACCTTGTCCTCCAATCAAAATTGCTGTCTGAGGATCAATGGGACAGAGAGTTTGACCCCAACGACCTGACGGCTTGTCCAGTGGAGCTGAAAAGACATACAATATCTACCATACCACATTACTCCTATGTTCCACATGCACACAATGAAAATATTCACTCACCAGTTTGTAAGGGGGTTTTGGCCTGCTTGCCCTTAGCTTTGTGGCTCTGAGAACTGGAAGTTGCAGTCTGTTCCTCCTTTTGTGAGAAGAGACGTGTCTGACCTCCACGATGATTGTTCTTGGTCTGTCTTTGAGGTGTCACCTTTTCAGAGGCCTTAGGGCAGATGTTCTCCTTGCCTCTACCTTCATTCACTTCCTCCTCCTTCTCCTCTCCCTGAGATCGCTTCCTCTTGCCTGGACACTCTCTTAATGCAGGTACTGCGGGAATGCACTGGAAACAATGTAATGAGAAGACACTGAAGCAGCAGCAGCAGCTTGTTGAAGAAGCATCAGCTGTGATGGCAGCAAGTAAATATCAAAGAACAGATCATTTATTTAAAACAACAAAAAAGAGATGACAACGGAACAGAAGATGCCATCATTTCAAACTCTACAAGGATTTGTGCCATGGCAGAACAACATTGTGTGTCGCAGACAACAAAGTGATGTATAATGTTAAGTTTTATAATAAATGACAAGACACTTAACATTAAAATATATTAAAGTGCAAAAAACACACACAAAACTCAAATACATACAAAGGGAGGGGTACTAGCCGATCAATCACAGCCCTTGCGGTCCACGTAGAATTGACGCGCTGTGACTTTTTTGGAGAGGTGCACGTCAGGCTACGCCTCAGCCTTGACCCAGAAGTATAAATCAGCCTTTACTCAGGCAGGTTAAACTCACCTCTGGAGTGCATTCCATCTGTGAAAGAGCCAGCCCCGGATCCAAAAACTCTGTAGTACCCTTTGAAAAAACAGAATCATGGGGCAATTACTGTATGCACAGATCCAAAGACTTCACACGAAATGCATTACATCTTATTTCTTATATACTATGGATAATTTGATCACGCTTTCAGCAAAGACTGTAACATCTTTAACTGGAAATTTTCACGATGAAATGGAAGCAGTGACAGATCTTGGATGATTGACAAGGACTTGGATCCATCTATTGAACATTTATTGACTGATTGCCAATTCTGAATGCAAGCAAGAGGGCCAACTGCAAGAAAGGGAAAGGATTTAAGCAGGCTAAATGACTGAAGAAGACTGGCATACATCACTAGAAAGAAATACAGCATGTTCATTCATCCGAATATTGAGTTATGACGTGGATGAATCGTTCACAAATAAATCAACAACATGCTTTATGATCTTAAAAACTGAGCTTGAACGGTCTCTCACCCCAATGAGTTTTACAGTTAAGGTTGCGCCACTGGACCAGACACCATCCTCACCAGATTCCCATGACAGACATCTGAGAAGAGGAAAGGTTTAGTAAGGGATTAAAGGTTACTATTAAATCGTACTGGACTGATTTAACCTAAACAACAAACATACTTATTGAATGGTGTTAGTTTTCCCATATTAATGGGTATGTTCCTCTCATCAGCCAGCTCCACAGAGACTGAATCCCGCTTTCCCCAATCTCCTCTGGTGAAGAGCACCATCAGCTGGACACTAGGCTGGATCTCAGTGGAGCTCTGCCATCCTTCACGCCTGCTGTGGGAAATTAATGATGAAGAACACAATCCCCTCATATAAAGAACACAGGTTTAACACAGTTAGCCACACAAGTAGCTGCAGTACTGTTGATAATGTGCACAACTTTGTAGTTGCGGGAGACTTTCTGTCCGTATTGCATCAAGACTGCTTAAAAATATTAAAACGTATTAAGCTATCTAAATATATTTCATGCACGTAACTACCTGAATCACTGTAAATTAAAATAACATTAAACAGACAGCCAAATAACATCCAATGCATTCCAATCATGCTTGTTTATCTCAGTGAACATTACCTTAAGATCTGCTGTGGTGGTTCATCTACTCCAAATATGGCGTAAACACCAAAGTCATCCATTGTAACGCTTTTAAGTCGACACTCTCCAAAAGAACAAAAGCAAGAAAAGTAATTTAATTAAACTCCGGCTGACAGAGCTCTATCTCCCGCCGACCTAAAGCACAATAAGTATAAAACTCGCGCCACCGCCACGATGTTTCATTCACCAAGCACAATGATTGGACGAGTGGGCGGGATCGCAATGCTATCGACCAATCTTATAGAAGACGCGCACTGTTCTCCTGTTGTTGGAATGTTGATTGACAAGTGAAGTCAGCCAATGGATGAATGACTTCATTCCGGGCGGGCTGAGTGATCGTCACGGAGGAGGGACATTCTTCTGATGGCCGTGTTTGGTACTCTGTAGAAAAATAATTTCACGTCATAAATCATAAAGTGAGATCACAAACATGGTAAAATGATACAATGAGAAAATGCACGTATTATATAATTATGTAGTAAGCTTAAATTTGCTATCTAGTAGGCTCTACAAATCAACACACTGTCCGCTGGTGACGCCTGCTGGTCAAATGCATGTAAATGGATGGAGAGATCCTAACTATGTTATTATTTGCAAATTGCAAAACAGTTTTACATAAATTAGTTCCTTATCTTTCCATATATAACACTTTTCGAGGTTCGATATATATAAAGGCTTTGCTATGGTTATATTTTAATTACTATCATTAAATACTATTCACTTGTGTTGATCCATTAACTTTTGTGACCAACTTTTTATTTTTATTTTGAAGGTTATTGATTCCATGTGACCATTTTTACATTTTGTAAGTGTGTATTTTTTATTTTATTATTTTTATTGTTTAACATTTTTCATATATAAAAAAGTGAATGTTTTTTATTCGCTATTTATTATTTTACTCGCTATCGTCGTCACGTGACTCAGGCAGGCTCCGCCCATCATTAGCTCAACTGAGCTTCAATCATTGCAGGTGAAGAAGAGTTGCTGAACCAATTATTCGACACTTTTCTAATCAGGTACAGAGAAACACTGTGCAAGCATTGAGATGTCTCACCCTTTTTGACAGTGTTTTTCAGTTTTGCCTCACGACAAGTAATTTGATTTCGAATGTACGCTTAGCAAGCACTTTTGTAATGGAGTGGAGTTAAAGCTAAAAGAGTGTCAGTTTGTTATTCCATCACCTACACTATAGCTCATTATTTCGTGTATATTTTTATATTAATGTAAGGAGGGCACATGTGAACGTTTGTTATTAGTATTTCGTTATCAGTCACACTGGCAAATTAACATTAGACCCTATACTATAACTGAGACACACCTGTCATAGTTCAGCCTCAATAAAGTACAATCATTTTTAAATTATATAATTTTACTGTATTCTGCATATTTTAAAATCTTTCAGCAGGTAATGGCAAATCATGGTATCAATGCAGAGGGGAAGCGGCTTCCACGAATGGCTGCCACTCTAATGATGCGCTTTACCGCTGAGAGGGAGCCCACCTTTGGCATCCACGGAGCCAGTTTCAGGCCTGTCACCCCTAACAATGAGTTTGAAGATTCTCCATCTACCGCAGAAGAGAGTCAATCCACCATCCCAGAGTTGCGCCACTTTGTTGAGACTGAGGAATCCTCTGCTGTGAAACAACATACCCTAGATGACCAGTCATTGGAGTCTCCACCCCAAGTTGAGGACCTGGGCTCTGACCCAGAATCCCCTTCTGCATGGAGTCTGAGCAGTGTTACAGGAGGTGAAACCACCCTAGAAATCCTGGAGGACAATACAGATGGCTCTCTTCGGAGGGACCAGAGAACTGGAGGTTTGACTCGAGTTTCTAGTAACAAAAAAAAAGTCAGTATGTTTGGTTGCAGATGTTTCGTCTTTACCAGTGTTGTCTCAAACTCTTGCTCTTTTAGTGCAGTTCACAGACTGGCACAAGTGTCGCATAACAGCTGTGTGTACTGAGCGTTTTGACAAGCTGCTCAGAGAATCCCCCGAGTACCACAACACTAAGAGCTGCTTCGCTGCTTTTGTACTGGAGAGAGGTAAGTGTGTGAGAGGTAACATTTCTCATTTTCAATCAGTGTAACTTGATGTACTGAAAACACTACACTGACAAACTACATAATAACTAATAGACAGTAACTAATAAAAATGACAATAAATGCCAAAATTACAAAATTTTGGAAACCATACTAAAAATTGGAACTATAAAAATAACAAAAGAATAATAAAAAATAGTATCTCCATCATGCTAAATAACACTGGTGTGAGATACAATGCCAACCAAAGAAGACCTGTGGTTTGATATTTATAATTATTTAAAAATTATTTAAAAAACTATTATTTTACATTTTCTCTCATATCATCACATAACATCATTTTTGTCATTCTTTACAAAGAAAATTTACAGTGATAGCTGGAAATTATACCTATATCTTTTTTAAATGGGAAACCCTGACAGCCAATAAATTCGTAAACATGTTTAGTTTGTAATTTTACTGATCCTACCAAGACCATCACAATAGTCATCTTGATCAATTTTGACATGTTAGCCTGTCATTTTACCTAGCTCATGGACAGAATTCACAACTTAATTTCGTAGAAAACCAAATGTTGAAACATTTATTGCATTGTGCATGTATAAAACCATAACGATTGGTATATGTATGTGTGTGAAAAATATCATGAATGTGTGTGTCAGAGGTGCTTGACACAGGTGGGCAGTGCTGTGAGGAATATGAAGTGGTAGCTCTGGGATCAGGTCAGAACTGCGGCAGTGGTTGGCTTTCTTACACAGGATCTGTCATCCATGACTGCCACGCCATTGTCATCGCCCGCAGAGCCCTCAAAAGGTGCAAGAAAATTGAATATAGCCATATTTCTGTACCCAAGAGTATAGAGGAAGAAAGACAGTGTTTTTTTAAAATTGCTTTATATGAATGCTGTTTTTAGTGTGTCCAGTGTATATCTAGACATGGTTGGTTTCTGTTTCTAGGCTATTTGCAAGTTAAGCTACTATTGTAAATGTCCTCTCTGGTGTCACAGGTACTTGTACAAGCAGCTCCTGCTGTTCTACAGTGCTGATCCAGAGCTGAAGAAGCGCTCCATACTGGAAAATGTTTCATCTGAACGACTGCTTCAGCTCAAGCCGCACATTTACCTTCACTTGTACACTAACAAAGCCCCCAAAGGAGCAGCTCAGTGCATAGTTTTGTAAGTTTAACTACTTTGTTTACACTCTTATGTTGTCTGCTCTCCACTGTGTATATTGGAAAGCTCTATTGTGTATATTAAGAGTATTGTATTTATAACATGGTGAAAAGAGATGTCTGTGTTTGTTTTTCCACAGGCAGTCTCAGAGCAGTGCTTACTCCACTCTGAAGCTGCAGTGCCATGCTAAAGGCTCTCTCATCCCTGCTGCCTTCCTGCTTCCAAGCGTGTGGGGTGCTCGCATCTGTTGTATGTCTGACAGTGCCAAACTCACCCGTTGGACTGTCACAGGAGTGCAGGGGGCGCTACTGAGTCATTTCATCAACCCAGTCTACATTACCAGCATTGTACTTGGTAAGCTGTTCGCTTTGGTAGGTGACAGAATGCTTCCAGTGTCTCCAAAAATCGTAATTGGATATTGATCGATCAGTCATTTTGAAATCCAAGCAAGCAGGTAGAAGAATGACAGTATTTATTAAAGTCCCACGTAGTCACAAATATTATCCCTTAAAACTCATCTTTGATCATCAGAATTACACGTTTAAACGTTTTTTTCTTGTGTAAAGAATTTTCTCATGCCTTAAAAAAGCTTGAATATGACTCTACACCCTAGCCTCATTTACTATACACGGATCTATGAATACACAAATTAGCCCAGACTCCACTCAGTCACACCAGCTAGGGCCTCGTGAGCCACGGATAATAACTGATAAAACTATGTTTTTACTAGCGGACAACTACAGTGGATACTGTAACAGTCGTTAAAGTTACTTACTTGACAATGTTGTGTCCTCAGAATGCCTTGAAGACTCGAATGCAGCCAAGTTTGTGATTCTTAAAGGGGTGATATGATGTTGCTAAAAAGTACATTATTTTGTGTATTTGGTGTAATGAAATGTGTTTTTATTTTCCACATACTGTACATTATTGTTTCTCATCTATGCCCCACCTTCTGAAACGCGTTGATTTTTACAAAGTTCATCGTTCTGAAAAGTGAGGTGTGCTGTGATTGGCCAGCTATCCAGTGCACTGTAATTGGCAAAATGCTTTAGGCGTGCGACGGAAATGTTACACCCCTCACCATACTGTGATGGGTGTCCTGGTCAGAACACTGCCAGCATGACAAGACAAAAGCAATAAAAACCCATTACAAATGAGCAATTTGATGCATCCAGTGGGGACATAATTACAGATTATAATGACTTATACTGTGTTTTTATGCATAGCGTTGCATCACGCCACGTAAACATAAAACCATGTCTGCATTTGTGATCAGAGAAACGACAAACAACAAGTACTACTCTACACTGCTCAAAACTGCGTTTGAATCATCAGTGGCAAATTCTTTAAATATGTAAATGTACTTACAGACTATGAGTCAGAACAGCCAGCATTGTAGTCTACTCCCAGGATCAGTAAACACATATGCACACATCTGAATATTTATTGTTACACTCCAAAGATAAAGGAAAACTTGAAATCGCACCCTTTAATTCGTGCCTGTGAGCAATGCGTGTGAAGTGTGGGTCTGACTCTGGGCTACTTTTACACTGTTGCCGCGAGTTGTTATTCAAGTTAGCGGTTCTAAATTCATGTTAAACCACTCAATTTAAACTCAGTTTTATTTTTGGTTTTGTGCTGGTAATCCTATTGGTATATTTTGTATGCGATCTCTATGCGCGCCACATTTGTATAAATGGAGAGAGTGATATGCTAATGATGGGAATCCATCCCTTGACGTTATTGGTTATTGAATTTTGTGACGTAGCAAACGGATGGCTGTTTAAAACCACGTTTCTGGGACTGCCTTTGAGAAACTACGGTTTTAAGGAGAAATACTCACCAATGGTGTTGATTAATAGATTGGCACTTGTTTTGTCTAAAAGAAAATTAAAAGCACAACATAGACAAATAAAAAACTAAAAACTTGATTTTTTTACTACAGGGGGACTTTAACATTTTCTCTATTGTTACCTAGGCGATTCCAAGTACTGCTCAGAGAAAGTGTCTGAAATCATTAACAAGCGTCTGGGCACAGGCTGGAATAATGCAGTGCCTCCTCCTTTCAAACAAACCACCATCTTCTTCCTGAGTGGAGAGCACGTGGGACCTGATGAGAACACAGACCACTGCAAAGACCTCAGCATCAACTGGTGTTTGGGAGACTCCAGTATTGAGATTCTGGACAGCACCACTGGTTATGCAATCAACAAGTCAGTCGTACTAAATAAACTAGCTGAAGACAGCCTTCTCTTATGGAAAGCTTTATTGCTCTAACAGTTATAAATATGTGCATTGTATTTGAGGAGTTTTTTTGTGACCAAGCCACTTCGAGACTGAATCTAGTTTAATATTTTGCACATATTTATACTTCTAATCGATGCCTTAATCAGTATTCAATGACAAGTCAATGGATTTATATTGTATTTTTGTTCAACCACTTATTTTGTATAGTTTCGTATCCATTGTGTTGACTACTATAGTTTCTGTACTCTACTCAAATTCAATAACTTTCAGTTCCCATAATTTATTTTATATTTCTCTTTCAGTTCTCCATTTGTAAGCGGTCCTGGATCATCCAGCAGGCTTTGTAAAAGAGCATTGTACTTCTGCTTCAGAAAAGTCTCAGCGCTGGCAGGCCACCATGACTTTTTGTCATTCACTACATACCGCAAAGCTAAAGTATGTACATTTATTTTAGTTTGGATAACAATATTCACACGTCAAAGTTATTTTATCATACATTTTTGGGTTCATTTGTTAAAATTGAGGTTGAATGTATATGATTGTGCCTTATTGTGCTATATATATGGTCTGTTGCTGCTAATCTGTTTTATGTTCTGTCTAGATGGCTGCCCAGCTGTATCAGGAGACCAAAGCTCAAGTCTGTATGCAGTTCTTGGCCAACAATGCTGGACCATGGAACTCTAAACACTTGGTAGATTGCTTCAGTCGTTAAATGACAGGTTGTACAACCCTTGAAATTCACTTTGGTTCCCAGACATTTCAGGATTTTGATGTTCAACGGATAGTCATCTTTCCTGTTGAATGTTCCATTGACGTTTGAAGATGTGTTCATATACATGTTCCTTATCAGATATCAGATATTCACTTCCACTGGAAAAATTTCTGTTCTAAAAATGGAAGAGCTTTACCAGCTATTTTGACCTGATAGTTCATTAGTGTTTGTGTGGTTATTTTTCTTTTGCGTTGTTATTTTGATTCTGTGATTTGATGTTTTATTGTTTATTTGACAAGAAAGATTGCGGCGAAGAGACTTTATGTTGGCTTGCCATACCTACATATAAATATTAGAGTTCTATTACAAGCCCATTCATAATTTATGATAAAGAATAAAAAAACATTGTGAAGTTGTTGTGATGTGGTTCTTTATTGAAATGAATTAAATAATTGTTAATTAATAGTTAATTGCAATTCAAAATGGTAAAAGTACTTTGCATCACTGGATATTATTTTTGGCCATATTTTATTATTCAGACTTATCCACCTCAATGTCTATGGTGGTTATCACCAAAGTCTCTTTAAGACACGTCATGTCACTCGGCTGCCATCTTTGAAACGTCTCTCAGGCATCCAAGTGCAGCTCCTATCTCTTTGAACGGGGAAACATCAAATTCTCGAAAACTGTTCACTAAATTTAGGATTAAATTTCATATATGAAATAACCAAAGAAATCTGACAACAACTGTGTCATAAATTTTGATACTTTTGCTCCAATAGTGTTATAAAAAGCTTATTTCTCAGGCTAGATCAGCCAGTGCGCATGCGCAGTCCAAAGAGCACGTCTGTGACGCACTGACTTTACAGATTGGTGATTGGCTCTTTCATTCAGAAGGCGGGGCTTCTTTCAATTGAGTGGCCATATTGAGCGTTACATTTTTCCCCATTCAAAACTATACAAGTGACATGTCTTGGGTATTCTATAGTCCAGTGGTCTCCAACCCTGCTCCTGGAGAGCTACTGTCCTTCAGATTTCAGCTCCAACCCCAATCAAACACACCTGAAGCAGCTAATCAAGGTGTTCAGGGCTACTTGATAATTACAGACAGGTTGGAACTGAAGTCTGCAGGATGGTAGCTCTCCAGGAGCAGGGTTGGAGATCCATGCTATAGTGTTTATCACCCTACTGTATGTTATGCTATTGGTTGCAGGTTGTTATTGTGTTTATATTATATATATATTTTTTTTTTTGTGTGTGTGTGAGTGTGTTTTAAAACAAATCGTTTATTGGAAATGCATATAGTGCAGTTTGGCTGAATCATATAGCTATGTGGGAAGTGAAAGTGACATACAGCCAAGTATGGTGACCCATTATCAGAATTCGTGCTCTGCATTTAACCCATCCAAAATGCACACACACAGCAGTGAACACACACACACCATGAACACACACCCGGAGCAGTGGGCAGCCATTTATGCTGCGGGGCCCGGGGAGCAGTTGGGGGTTCGGTGCCTTGCTCAAGGGCACCTCAGTCATGGTATTGCCGGCCTGAGACTCGAACCCACAACCTTAGGGTTAGGAGTCAAACGCTCTAACCATCAGGTCATAACTTACCCCTAAAGTAAGAAAACACTGGAAAATATTAAGTTCTGCTTTATACATTTTAACACACAAAACATCTTAACGTATTAAAACCTAGATGTCAAGTGTAACCGTTTGCTTCTGTGGTCTGCGTTGTGTTGAATATACTGAAGAACGACAGGAGAGCGCCAGATTGGGTCTGCATAGAGAATGTATTTTTATATAGACAGGTCGTCACACCAGCTTCAGCTCACATCAGAAACACTCTTCCGTTCAGGAGAGAGCAGGAAAAAGCAAAAAAAGAAAACGAAAAACAAGGCCAAGGTAAAACAAGGAGAAAAAGCAGTAGCTCCGTACACAAACTTATACAGAGGAGCATATGAAACGCGACAATATTGATTATATAATTTAAAACACAAAAATATGGTTTGTCAATGCATACCTGCATAGAGAATGTATTTTTATATAGACAGGTCGTCACGCTTCAGCTCACACATCAATAACACTGTCAACAAAAATAACATCCCAAAGTGCACCAATTCACATCAATGAAACATGTATGTTAAGTATATATGATCTTACATCTGTAAACAACACCAAAATTAAATAAATAAAAACTACTTAAACCGTGTATTTCTGTGTGTGAATTATTTTCAACCAATGCTAGCCATTAATCTGTAGCATGGAGCACAGCATACCTCTTCCGTTCAGGAGAGAGCAGGAAAAGACCGCTAATAGAACAATCAGCAGGTATGGCTGTCTGGACTGAACCACTTTGTTGTTAAAGGGAGGTGGGGTGCATGGGGGGATGGAGGAGGTGAACCCATCACCTCCTTACAGACCCTTTTTTTTAATGTATTTTTACAAACACTGGTAAAGATTTCAAGTATTTCCAAGACCTGGTTTGGGTTCTCCAGATTTACACCACTGGATTAGTTGCTTCTCCTTCCAGGAAGACCCACAATCTCAGACAGCAAACACAGCAGGTGGGTAACAAGCACAGGAATTCTGTATTCTCCTAATTCTTCTTCTTGTGTCAAGTAGACTAGATAAGTGTATAATTACTCTTAGCTGTAGTTTTATTAATACCTTTATTTAATCAGAGGCATATAGTGAAAGTTGGGGAAGGCAAAGTGGATGAGGCAACCTGCCTTGGTATATTGAAGTTCAGTGACTGTAATCGATCAATGACGTCTCAAAAAAAAAAGACGTCTCAAAAAAAGGAATTTGGAAACAGGCAATGCTTAACAAACACCGTACTTTGGTAATTGTCATTTTGTGACATGAAAATTTAGTCTATTTTGATTGACCTATTTAAGACTGGATCACATTTTCAGAGAAGTTCACTGGTTTTCACTGTTATAAAAAAAAAAAAAATAGTGACGTGACATACAGCCAACAACAGTAACACACACTCCAAAATAAAACTCACCTTTCAACCAATCCAAAGTGCACACACACAGCAGTGAACACACACACGGAGCAGTGGGCAGCCATTTATGCTGCAGCGCCCGGGGAGCAGTTGGGGGTTCGGTGCCTTGCTCAAGGGCACTTCAGTCGTGGGATTGAGGGTGGAGAGAGAACTGTACATGCACTCCCCCCACCTACAATTCCTGCCGGCCTGAGACTCGAACTCACAACCCTTGGATTGCAAGTCTGACTCTCTAACCATTAGGCCAAAACCTCCCCACTGTTGTACTGTTGTAGATATCTAAAGAATTTTGTTTTATTATGTTTTCCAGATTCAGATCCTTGTACCACATACCAGGGCCTTTTGAGATGGAAAGCAAGACAAATACTGAATGATAAATGGAACCAAAGTATGAATTTCTTAAAAAATGAGCAAAAAAGAAAACCCTTCATGTATGTACCCCTTGTTATGGACACAGATTTTAGTACAGGCGCAAAGCTTAAGAAGAACAAGGGATACAAGAAATCTCGTTCAAAGAAACTGAAGACCTACATTCCAACAGCCAAGAAAATGTTGTCTCCCAAAGACTTGCTAATGAATGATGAGAAAAGCATCTTGCTTGTGGGAAAACCTGGAGTGGGAAAAACAACAGTTGCACTGGAGATACTTCGACTTTGGACAGAAGAGAAAGACATTCCAGTGAGCTATATGTTTTATTTTGATGAGCCACTGATGAGAGTCTTCTCTCAGTCTCCATATCCCCAAAACTTGAAGGATCTTCTTTTTCAAAAGTACATATCCCCAGACAAAGCGCCCGATCAAGTCCTGGAAAATATTAAGAGCAATTCAGAGAATGTTGTTATCATTTTTGATGGTATCATGGATGTGACTGGAAACTCTGTGATTAAACAAATTATGGAGAAAGAACTTCTAAAGGATGCAAAGGTGTTGACCACTTGCAGACCAGAAGCTGAGGATACAGGTTATTTGTCAGACTGGCGGTCTTATCGAGTGGAGGTTCAGGGCTTTAATCATAAGTCCATCTTTGAATACTTTAAGTGGATGTTGGGAACAACAGATGACATTGGTGCTTTGGAAAACCCAGAGTTGTTTAGTTTATGCTCTGTACCACTGTATGCCTTTATAGTAGCTGCCTGCATTTCAGTAAGTCCTACTGAAGCAAGGAATAAGCCATTTACAGTTACAGAGATGTATGTCCGAATTTTTCGCTTTTGCATGAAACAACACGGGCACCAAGATGTGGAGCACTTGGATAAGTACATTAAAGATAACAAGAGGGATGTCATAAACTTAGCCTTAGCCTCCTATCAAGCAATGCTAGCAAAGACAGTGAACCTGACAGATTTGGATCATGAAGATAAGTCTGTGCAAAATGCTTTCTTGACAAAGCAATTCTGGAACCCATCCACAACCTCTTGCAAAGTGTATGCATTCCTGCATAATACAATGCAAGAGTTTTGGGCAGCTCTTTATCTCATTTTAAATCCTGACAAGATTACCAATGTACTGGATAAATGCCAAAACAATGAAGATGGAAAATACCTTAAATATATCATGCCATTTTTGTCTGGACTTCTTTCTGATAATGTAGTTGAGCTCATAGAGTGTTTGGTGCCAGTAGAACAGATAGAAGCCACTCGTGTCAAGTACATTCAACAGATTATAGATACTTTCCTTTACACCAAAGAACAGAATCAAGAAGGCGACTGTGAGCAGTTTGTGGAAGCTGACAACATCTTATTTGTGTGTCGATGCCTTTATGAGTATCAGTTTCCTGAGGCATGCCGACTCTTCCTGGAAAAGGTTCAGTATGAGCTTGATTTAGAAGACCAAAGACTTGATCCTTACCAGTGCTGTGTAATATCCTACGTGGCCAATCAAGCTGTGCATCGGAAAATTGATCTGGATCTCACAGATTGTAGCATTACTGACCCCGGCTTGAAACTACTTCTAAGCTCATTGAAAAATCTGAAATTTCTCAGGTACAATAAGTTCAGTTATGGCTGTTGAAACAAACAGCCGCTCTCTTTCATGAGTGTCTAGCAATTACAAAAATGATTTGATGTATATTTTTGTTCCTAGGTCAACAAGCACATTGAAATCTCAAATGTGGAGAGTTGCTCTTGCAGCAGGGCAGTTTTCAGATTTTGATAGCTTGCTCAGCTTATTCAGCTTTGAAATGCATCTCTCTGCACTTGAAACACTAGACCAGAAAGTGTTTCAAAGGATAGGAGAAGTCCTTAAAAATAAGAGATCAGAGAACAGTGTTCATCTCTTTCTGCATGTAAATGAAGAAGTCATAACCAGATCTTTGCAGAGGGCAATTTTTGAGAGCTTACCCAATATTGCAACCATTAGGTACAAACAATTAAACTTATTTTTATTTTATTTTTTCACTTTTTTATGCTTAATTCCCATATGTTCTGTATTTTTGTTTTTCTCATTTGTTCATAGGATTTTTCCCCATCAATTTAAAGTTGCTATAGAAACAGAGCTCTATCTTCAAGGAGCTATTTATGAGACAGGTCAACGATGTGTAAGGAAACTGCTGTCTGTTTGCAGCAATAATCAAAGAGAAAGCTTTGATGAGCAGTGTAAATTCTTGCTGAAACTGCATGAACATGCCAAGAACATGGATGTTCTTCCAGTTTTGCAACCTGTTTTCTATGCATTGCCACCTACCTGGGTTGTACAGCCTTCAAACCCATCAGTGTCATTACTTCTCCAAACCATGGAAGTTCTAAATTTAAAGAAGCCAGCTGAACTAGATCATGTCACATATGAGCTGAGTGAACTTAAAATAATTCTTCAGTGTATGCCCTACATTACAGAAATGAGGTGAGTTTTTTGACTAGTGTTTATTTAAAACAACTAGGTACACTCTAAAAATGGCTGGGTTAAAACCCAATTGGCAGCGCTGTTTATTTAAAACAACTAGGTATAGTTCTTAAGTATATATATAAATATATATATATATATACTATATTATATATATATATATATATATATATATATATATATATAATATATATATATATATATATAATAGAATTTTTTTTTTTTTAATAATGCAGGTTCAGTGCTGTTCTCAGACAGCCCAAAGACATCCACAAAATTGTGAAGATTGTTGCTGATCTTTTCATTCTTGCATCTGAAAGTGGAGGGGGAAAACTAAGAAGCCTTTCTGCAGCATGCAGTTACTCAACCTTTCCTTTTGTTGAAGACAGCAAATACATGCAGAGCTATTTCCTTATGGATCTCTTCACCCAGTTGAAGGAAAGTTCATCATGGAAGATAACTCTACCAGCATTGAAGCCCATTCTTCAGGTTGCCCCTGCTGTATGGACACTGGACCTACAAAAACTGGAGAAGACTTTTGCTCTTACTGAACTACTGAAGCTTCAGGCCATCAGAAAATCTGTGGAGCTCACAAGCTGGTCATGTGAAAGAGAAAAACTTAGGAGTTTCCTAAATTGTTTACCCTATATTTCACACCTTTGGTAAGTTGATTTGCTAATACAAATTTAAAATGCATGATGTTTCATTTGGTGGTGTAAAAGGTTCATCCAAAAATGAAAATTCTGTAATAATTTATTCACCTGATGACTTTATTTCTTTTGTAGTACACAAAGTTATTTTGAAGAATGTTGATAACCAAATAGTTTTGGTCATATTTGACTTGCACTATATAGACAATACACTGAGACATTTATAAAAAAAAAACTTTTCTTTTGAAGAAAGAAAGTCATACAGGTTAGAATCGACATGAGGTTGAGTGAAGATGACAGCATTTTCATTTTATGCTGGATTATCTCTGTCATATTTTAGTGTGCTTCCTGCATTTTCTTGTTTGATTTGTGTAGTAACTTGCTATTTCTTTATAGCTGTAATGAGCAGTTTTTCCAGTCTGTGTGCGAAGTCCTTTCAGCAGACAGCGAATGGAATCCAAATCAGATTGCTGAGCTTTTAAGATCCCTTGGTTTTAGCATTTCTTTGATAGACATGCTACCAAGTCGCCTCTGCAAAGCTGTTGGCAATGTTTTTAAACTGCTGGACAAAGAGGAGGACATCTCCCTTAGGCTTCTTCCTCAAATGATCTCTTGTCAAGGTTGTGCCTACCTCTTTTCAAATGTGAAAAAGCTTCAAATATTGAGGTAATAATTTTTATGCTATAAATTCATTGCACAAATTTCAGTGTTCTGACCAAGTACGCTTGCTTACTTTTTCCATTTTTGATTTTATATTATTTAACTTTTTTTTTCAGAGTAAATGAAGTAGCAATTGCAAAGCTGGCAAGGCTGGTTATATCAGATCAAGAAATA
This sequence comes from Cyprinus carpio, assembly GCF_018340385.1. Classification (NCBI taxonomy): domain Eukaryota; kingdom Metazoa; phylum Chordata; class Actinopteri; order Cypriniformes; family Cyprinidae; genus Cyprinus; species Cyprinus carpio. The sequence continues at coordinate 14,463,239 of NC_056603.1, read as the reverse complement.
AATGCTGTAACTGTGGAAGAGCTGTCTTTGGTTTTGGCTAACTCTCATCTACCAGAGCGAGCACTATGCCAGCTGTTAAGTAACCTCACTTCTCTTCTTAGAGTCTGGAGAGTCCACAACTTGAACCTGTCTGAATTTAAAATTGAGCCTCACTGGCTCATTTGTCTGCTGTGTCATCAGGGTCCCTTGTCCATTAAGTAAGTGTGATTCTGCTGTGGAATATATAATTATTATTTTTTTTTTCGAAAACCTTGAAGTGTTTGTTTACTTGAAAAAAAAAAGTATATTAATAATAATTCTGTGACAACAGATTTCATGAAGGGACTCTCCAACGACTGGCAGAAATTGTCTATGATGCTCAAGATGAAAATTTGACACAGTTGTTCCTGGAGAAAATTGATGGTGATTTATCACCTTGTAATTTGTCCTGGTCGGTCCAGGACCTCTCCTGGACCGACAACACTGCAGCACTGGCCAAGAAATCACAGCAGCGTCTCTACTTCCTCCGCAAACTGAGGAGAGCCAGAGCCCCACCCCCCATCCTACTACATCCAAGCATCAGGCACACCATCGAGAGCACCACTCCCTGACGAGCTGCATCACTGTGTGGTATGGCCGAACGGTCCTGCCGAAAGAGACTCTACAACGCATAGTGAGAGCAGCTGAGAAGATCATTGGTGTCTCTCTACCCTCCCTCCAGCATTTATGAACACGTCTCACCCGCAAAGCCCTCTGCATCACAGGTGATCCCACTCACCCATCACACAGCTTCTTCAGTCTGCTGCCATCAGGGAGGAGGACTGCGGAAGTCTCCAGGCCAGGACCAGCAGACTGAAGGACAGCTTCATCCATCAGGCTGTCAGGAAGCTGAACTCCCTCCCGAACCTGCCCCCCCTCCCCTCTTCTTCCCCAGGCACCACTGAACTATGAACCCCCCCCCCCCCCCCACCCCCCCCCCCCCCCACACTAATTATATGATGACATGCACGAGTCACTTGTGCAGCATTGGTCTGCTCACTCACCACTCACTACCTCATTCGGCATGGAACTACCTCATCAGTCAGTTAAATAACTGCTCTTGGTCACTTGTCACTTGTCACTTTAATCAAACTTAACATATTTTTAATAAGTGATTTTTTTTTGCACTAAAAAATCTTTTAACTGCACTGTTGTTCACTTCATTGATTTGCACTATATCTGTCATTTACCTTGCGCTGCTTTATTTAACTTTAACTTTATTTTTAACTTTTATTTTTATTATATGTCTTTTTTTTTTTTTTTATATATATAATTCCCTTATTGTATAATTGTATCTACATTTTATATTTGATCTAGTTATTTTTTAGGCTTTAATGTTAATGTTAATCTATCTGTATGCACCGGGGGTCTGAGAGTAACGCAATTTCGATTCAACAAATGTTTAATGCTTCATTTATAAACTCTGTAGCCGTTAAAAACATAAATTATCTCTAAGTTTTCATTGTCCTGGGAGGTTTTATCTTACCTAATTCAGGGCACCAAAAAGCAAGTGACACTAGACCTTGCAGAGGGTAGATTTAGTGTCTTGAAAGTTCCGAGCCTTCTTGCTTTACTGGACACAGTGTACTTTAAAAGGCAATATCTTTTACTGGTGTAAAGTTTAATATATTTATTCATATCTACACTTTATGGTGTTGTTAGCATTATACATTCTAAAATAATTCTTTCTTATAATGCAGGATAAGCCCACGGTTTGTCAGGGCTGCATTGAAAGAGATATACCAAAACCATGCGGGTCATCTGATTGTGAAACTAGTTAAATCTTCAGCTAACCTGATTAACCTTTGCATGAGAGAGTTGGATTCAACTGACTGCAAAGCCCTCTGTTTTGCCCTGCACTATAGTGATGGTGTTAAGCTCAACCTCTTGAACTCTGTCATACCAAATAATGAGACTGACAGCATCGTCAAACTTCTGCACAGAGTATCTGATCTGAGGTAATGTGCTCAAATAACTTTTGTTCAGCTTACATTTAAAATTTGCATGTGTTTTGCATTACTCACAGCACCACTGCTTTATGGGACTAGGGTTGATAGAAAGCTGTTGTTGAACTTTCTTCATGCGTCTAAAGACATGGAAAAACAAGGATATCCAGCGTCTTCCCTTTTGACTGCATTGAACCACAAACTGGACTTCTCCTGCAATTCTTCCCCCGGCAGTGGCCGCTCTGGTCAAGAGAATAGGGATCTTCTAACTATGAGTCGTATGGATTTTACAGCCATTTCTTCTGCCATTAAAACATCAACGTGCAATACAGAATTGATTTTATATGACTGCCAAGCAGATGATTCTGCACTTGAGATTCTATTCCCTATTCTGCACAAAGTGCATCTTCAGTGAGTCCTCATATTTATTTATTAATTTTTTTGACGTAAATTAGGGTTATTAATTTTATTGTTAGATTTCTACAGAAGATTAAATAATTCAGTAGCAAAAACATCTGTCTTACAGCTTGGGCAAAAGTCTTCTTTGTCAGGTTTTAACCTTGATTTCCAATGCCCCCATGGCCATGTCTTTGCAATGGGCATCGTCACTTTCCAAAGCTCTTGGAGAAGAGCTGAACCTCAGTGGCATTCCTCTTAACTATCGTACATGTGAGTCTCTGCAGTTAGTCCTGGATGACAAAGAGGAGCTCACACATCTTAATCTCAGCTATTGTCAGATCACAGATGCCTGCTTGGATCTTTTGCTCCCTCACCTCCACAAAATTATGATTTTAGAGTGAGTATTTATGGGCTAATTAAAGAAAAGACTAGGCTGTTTTTTATCTATTTCTTTATTTAAACCATATGATTAATGATTTCTCAACACTTTTTTTCAGTCTTACTGGAAATGACATAACTGATAAAGGTGTGCTGAGACTGCGCAAAACCTTAGAAGAAAACAGTTTCACAAAGACCATATGGTGATTATGGTGTTAAATTTTATATTCTGTGCAGCTAGCACTCTACATTGAAATTTTATTGGAAAAATAAATGTAAAAAAAAAAAACTCTGGTAAAAAACTGATAATTAGTTAATTTTAATTGCCCTTATTCCAGGGGTACAACCTAAATGTTTTGGATGTCACTTATTTAACACATTAATCATGCAGTATACTCTACAATATAATGGGGATTTTTTTAGTAGTAGCTTATAAATCTCATAATGTCACAGTGTGCGTCTTTTTATGGTAAAGTTCTTACCATCTCAGTCTGTTTGTTTTTTTAAGTAACAGTTTTGGTTTGTTCTGATGTGTTAAACAGAATTGAATTCTTGATAATCTTTATTCAATCATTTGCACAGCCTTTGTGACAACCAAATAACAGAGATGGGCCTTCTGGTGGAAGAAGCACGATTTGAAACCCAACAGGCTGATGAAAGAAGATGCATCCACAAACAGAATTACAACACAAAAGATTTAAGATCAAAAAGTGAGATGGGAAAATCAGTCAGTACTATTGTTAAGGTACTGGTACCAAGAATTTGTTACTTTTGTGTTCATGAGAGTGTTCAGATATTTTTGACAAGCATTCTGAAAAGGTTGTATGTCATATGCAGTTTAACCAGCACAGAGAGATTTAATAGACCAGTTACAAGCTGGCAAAAGCCTAAATCATTAGTTGGGTGAAGAGGAAGGAATGATATTTTTATTTTATGAATGGTAGATGTAAGTGGAATATCAGTAAAGGCCAACAGATCATGAAGGATCACTCATGGGCCTAATTGCAAACAGAAGGGTAATGTGGTAGGAAAGGGAACCTCAATCTCTATTTAAAGATGAGTGATAAAGTGTGCCCATTCTGAATTAATTGTCAGCAATGTATGCTGAGATTATCTCTGTAGTTTTGGAGCTGCAGATCTCTGTGTCATCTTATGTTAAGGTACAGGGTGAAGATAAAAAGGGTAGGATCCAAGCAGAGAAAGCACAGATGCAATAAAACACCAAGCATTTGCTTAATACGCATTTCTCACACTAAAATATAATAACCTAAAGAGATAGTTCAACCAAAACATGAACCACACTCATGTGATTCCCACCTGTGTGACTTAATTTCTTCAGAAGAAAACTGTTTTGTCCATACAGTGTAAATCAAATAACCAAAATGGTTTGGTTATTTACATTCTACAAAATATCTTCATTTGTGTTCCATAGAAGAAATAAACTAATACAGGTTTGGAACAACATGGGGGTGAATGAATAATCACAGAATTTAAATTTTTCTGAACTATCCCTTTAACACTGCCTAATGAAACATAAGGCATGCATTTAATTTTACAAAGCAAATCAACCTAAGGTGTAAAATGTAAGGGAAACAATTCAGGAAGGCAAAATGACATAATTAGGATACAAGAGAAAAGCACAGATCCTTTGCTATTTCTTAAGTGATTTCTCAGCACCTTCTATCAGTAATCAATTACCTATCAAACAGCTGTATTATTCTTTAAACTTGTTAGTAGTAAAAAGTCATGTAAAAAACATTTCATATAAAAACATCTTATATTGCAGACAGAAGATCTCATAAAGAAGTTTGAGCCTGAACTAGCAGTGAATAATGGCAAGATTTCCTATAGGTCAGTAAATTCTCTTTGTCTTTGAGGTATGACTTATAAAAAAATATGACTTTTCTGTGTGAAATAGTTTATCAAAAAATGTTTTTTTTTTTTTAATTGTCTTGCAGGTTTCAGTGGAAAACAGAAGGCCTTTTCATGTGCAGCGCAACGGGGCTAGTGTTTGGATTGAAAGGAAGTGGATGTGTAGAGTACTATGTGGCTCACTGGGATATGCGTCTCCTCATCAACACTCACTATGAGCCTGCTGGACCTCTGTTCGATATCAGAACCCCTGCAGGAGAAATCTGTGAACTTCACCTTCCACACTGTGAGACACACGGTAAATGATAAAGCATGTCAATGAATGGATACCCTACATATTATGAATATTCAAATGATCGTATAGAGAACTGAAATCAGTGCATATCAGTTCAGTTTTATTATCATTCATTAACAATGATGTTGGCCTTCTGAGCTCTGCTGTACGATATAGTAAGCTGTCTCTACTGTGATTCTGATGCTGCTTCATCAATGAAATGTAATTTTTTAAATAACCAATTCTTTGTGAACATTATTTGTGGGCACTGACTGACTATAAATGGTTTTTTATAATGCTATTAAAACACTTGACTATTGCATATTATTTTACATTTAGATGGGATGATTTTTGGTCATTTTCAGTGTTTAATAATATGTAATTGACAGTATGTCGACTCAACACTAAGGACATATGCCTTACTGTATGTGGCCTTGATGAACAGCTCACTAAAATATTAACGCAATACTATTCAATCCCAACTTTTTTTATTTATTTATTATTATTATTATAAAACTTAATTGGTTTTTGTCTTTTTTTTAACCACTTATCTTTTTATTTACAGTTGATGCAATTGGAAGTCTTTCTGTTGTCCATATACACAGTGAAGACACTTGGGAATTCCTCTCTCCAAATAAAATTTCAAGAACGCATATAGCTGTAAATGTCTGTAGGTTATCTAGGTACGGCATTGTGCATGAGAATAATCAAAATAACAAAATCATCAATGGCCAGGTGTTGCTGTTCCAGGAACCTGACATGTCAGTGACACAGCAAAGGCTATGGGTTTTTCTTTTGCCAAGCAATGTACCACTCTCCGAGGTCTAATCATCTTTAATTTGTACTCATTTTATTTTGTAGAGGTTATTTTTAATACACCTCACTCATAGTCTTGTTTTGCCAACAGATTAAAGAACAGCAACATCAGTATGTGTTCATTCAAACCAGCTCTGATTGCAAACTACAGATAAATGCAAAGTACACTCTGATCTCAAAAAAAGCCAAAAGAGTCCAACCGAAGGTATGTGAATTCAGAGATTGCTTCTCCTAGACCACAAAGTTGTTTTATCTCACTGTGAAGCTAAACTGGGTAACGTCAGAGAATTTGCTGATTTTACTAAAATGCTATTCAGCTTTTTTTATGTATGGTTATGGTTTGTTGTATCCTTCAGGAAAAATTATTTGAACCCTTGCACGCTGGTAATTACCATCCTACATTTGAAGTCTTCTTAGATAAAGATGTGACCGAAGTGCGAATTAAAATTCAACTTAAAATAAAGGAAAGTGATACGATTAACTTCAAAAACGCATGGAAGCGTTGGATAATTCTCAAGAATAACACAGGTAATTATACATTTTTGGTAATTCAACATTTTTGGTAATTAAATAAGGTTTGGTAATTGATTTTTTATCTTTTTTTTCCCCCATGTAACTGATAGATAATCATGCACAAATGAGATCTGAAGAACATTCTAACATTCAAGGTACCATAATTCTTTTTGAAGTTCCCTGAGATTCACAGAATGCATCATTTTTTTAAAATTAATAATTAAAATTAATAATTTGTCAATTTTGTGTCTAGTAAACTGTAAAACCTGGATATCTGCTCTTGGCGAAATCATGGAGGATCTTAAAAGTGAGGAGTTCAAGAAACTGAAGCATCTAATGACGCACACTGGGAAAAGACATCCCATTTGTTCAATGAGACTTGAAGAAACGAAAGACCGGTGTGAGTTGGTGACTTTGGTTCTTAAGACCTGGGGATTTCAAGAATCAGTGAAAGCCATACATGAGTTCATGAAGGAGCTGCCTCGCAATGATGAATCTGTGACAGACCGACTAAAGCCATATGTGACACTGTTTGGCCTTAAGGATTAGAGCATACCACAGACTTTTCAATCATACTGAAGACAGATCTCAGTGTAAAAACACGTTTTATTAGCCTAACACTCAACAACAGATTACCTCAGTGTGGCAATATATCAAGCCTCAAGATTGTATTTCAGCTGTAAATTCTAACCTGTGTATGTGGTTTTGTAATTGATTTTGTAAATTAATTGTATAGATGTACAGGTTACTTAGGCTATATGTTCATATACTGTATTTATTTAGCTGATGCTTTAATCCAGAGTGAATTAAAAAATGAGACAGCAACATGAGAAGTGTACTGTTGTGTACAGTACTGTGTACTGTAATTATGACAACGGGCCATTTCTATTGTTTGTTTATATGAGAATCATATGTCCAAATATTTCATAAATTAAGTTTAGATATGAATAATATTTGTTGGTGAAAGCAGAATCAACTGAACAATAAAAGTTTAATAAAAAGACTACATTTAATCATTTAAAGGATTATTTATCCGCTAACTTCTGCTGCAGTCATGGAAGATCAACACAAACCAGCACTGCTTGCTTGCATAAAAGGTGCAAAATTATCAATATGTAGGCCTACTTGAAAGGTTACAAACTTTCACTAAGAAAGAAAGAGGCAGATTGACCATCTAAATCTTAATATTTCACATACACCAAGTATATCATCTTTTTAACATGAAACATCCATACTTTAGCCTGTTTAAAAGAATGACCATAGCTGTGATTAAAACATGGCACGGTGAATTGTGTTTATTCATTATTGAACTGATTGTTTGTATGTGTGTGTGTGTGTGTGTGTGTGTGTGTGTGTGTGTCACAATACCAATATTTATTTATTGGTATTTACTTAACATAATTTATCAGTACTTTTTAATCATGGTGCGTACCATTCTAAAATATTCTGAGCTGAAGCGAAATATTTTAAACTTGCTTAGTTTCGTATATATATATATATATATATATATATATATATATATATATATATATATATATATATATATATAATAAAAAAGCATAAGTACAATATTAGTTTACACTATTATACATTGTGGTTTCTCTGCTATCCGGTATTTTCGGAAATTGTCCTCACTAGTAGGTTACAGAGAGACTTTTACACAGGAAGACTAACATCCAAATCATGTTTTCTCCATATTAACCGCAAGGGGAGCAATATCTCACTTTTCTTCACAGCTGCTAGTTATCTCATTACACGCAATTAATCATTGTTTTATTTAATTTTTTTTTTTTTTGTTTACCGGAGGCCTTGTTAGCTCACTTACGATTTCGTTGTTTGATACTAGGAAGCCGAGGTTCGAACATCGTCCATATCGTATTGTTGTTTGTTAAAACAAAGTGTGCTTTTCAGCTAATTACTCTGGATTTAATTGAGACGGGTAAAACCACGATGAGGCCTGTGACTCAGCGCTCTGCTAAGCAGCTGCTCCACAACAAGTTCATCGTGGTCTTGGGCGATTCAAGTAAGTACTTCCGAAGATTAAAAGGTATTGTGATAATAATGGCCTTCGTGATTTTTAATAAGACTGTTTTCTCTCTAGTTCAGCGTTCGGTTTACAAGGATCTAGTCCTCATGTTGAGGAGAGATGCGTATTTAAGTGTATCACAGCTAAAAAGCAAGGTCAGTATCTGGATTCATGTTTTATTAGTTGTATGTCTTTTTATATATATATATATATATATATATATATATATATATATATATATATATATATATATATATATATATATAAGAATGACCTATTCTTCTCATCAAGATTTTGGCAAACCACTGTAATGTACAGTTTTTGATCAATAAATGTGTGAATAGAGGAAAACATGAAGCTGTTGTGGATATTGTTACTTCTGTAGTAAATGTGAGAAGAATAGGAACTTTCCTTTTTCCAGTATACTGTAGATTAAGCAACGTCTGATGCATCTCTCTTGTCCATATTTCCCAGGGTGAGTTTTCCTTTGAGCAAGACTGTCTGGTAGAAGGGGGACGGCTAGGTGAAATGAATAATGGCACTGCTTATAAAGAAGTGAGACAGTACAGAACGGATCACCACTTGATCCGTTTCTATTTTGTCACGCGTGTTTTTTCACGCTACATGGAGAGCATCTTGACTGACTTTGAAACAGGAATGAAACCAGACCTGGTCATCGTCAATTCTTGTGTGTGGGACATATCAAGGTGGGAGTGCTCTTCTTTACAGCTTTATACAGCCATAATATATTTAGAATGCCATAATTATTTTTCAATTAACATGATTTTTGTTTTACTGCAATGTACAGGTACAGCCGTGAATGGGCAACCGCATATAAAAACGACCTTCACACATTCTTCAGTAAACTGAAGGCCGTTTTGCCTGCAGAAAGCCTGGTCTTGTGGAATATGACCATGCCTTTGGGAAAGAAGATTGTTGGTGGATTCTTGGTTCCAGAGGTGGGTTACAAAAAAAATGTATGGTAGAGAATGAACCTTCTCGAACAATCAATAATCCTGGACTTTTTCATCTTGCCCACAAATTCAGATCCAACACATGGGTCCCACATTGAGATTCGACGTGATCGAAGCAAACTACTTTGGAGCCACTCTTGCAGATGAGTACAGCTTTGATGTGCTAGACTTTCACTTCCAGTTCCGGTTCAGCCTGCAGCATCGTATGCAGGATGGTGTACACTGGAATGCTGTCGCCCACCGGCAGATTACATGCCTGCTGCTGGAGCATGTAGCGCAGGCCTGGGGTGTGGAACTGCCAGATCCTGGTGAGAAATGCAGGTTGAGTTGGTTGTCATTGGTTAGCTGTAGTAGAATAAAGGTGCAAAATACTGTAAGTTTCTATAATTTTGAAAAAGTGGTGGGTTTTGGTTGGGTCCTTGAATTTTTTTTTTTTTTTTTCACATCTCTCTCTTCCACAAAAAAACATCACACAAAAACACATTTTTTTAAAAACACTCCCAAAAGAGTACATAGAACATTGTCACCCATTTATATTTCTTTTTCTTATTTTTGCAGACCAGGTTAAGGCAAATGATCACCCAGCATTACAGTACAGCCATAACTGGAAGACTGCTGCCTCAAGTGTTCCTGTACGCCATCAAGGTGCGCTACTTTACAAAAATTTGGACTCAGTATGTTGTTGTTGTTTTTTGGAGAATGAGTAGATTTAATAAGGATGCATTAAAATGTCAGAGAATACTCAAAGAATCATGATAATCATAATTTTCACAAAATTAAGCTCACAACTGTTCTCAACATTGATCATTCAATTTTTTTTTTTTTTTTCTCTAATGGATCATGTGAAACTGAAGACTGAAATAATGTCTACTAAAATAATTTAGATTTGCCATCACAGGAATATTACATTTTTAAAATCGATTTTATAAATTGTATTAAAACGGCTATTTGAAATTATAATATTTCAAACTGTTTCTGTTTTTGATCAAATTAAGTCTTTGTGAGCATAAGAAAATGATGCCAACCTCAAACCTTCTGTAGTATATACTGTATATAACTTGCAACATTTTTTCTGTGTAACATTTAATAATTCAAAACATGCCTTTTTAACAGGTCCTCTACATGGCAACGAGAGAGGCTTCAACCCACCTATGATGCCTGCCGTCCACTATAACAATGGTAACAAGCCACTCTTGAGAAAATGTACTTAACCAGCACAGCTATTATCATGATGATTCATTTTGAAACAACTAATTGTACAATTCAGTAAGCGCTGGGGGATGTTGTAGTCATAGATATGTATAGATGCCATATTCGACCACTCCAGATACATTAATGTGTCCGCCATTTTGGAACGGTCAGCTTGAGGTCATTCATCATAATCAATGAATATTCAAAGATATACATGCATATAACTTGCTGTTGTAGACGCACACAGCCAACTTGCGCTTGAGAGTTCGCAGTCCATTCCAAAAATGGCAGATGGCTTGCATATCTCAGACGCTAATGAGGCAACTACATATATATATCTGTGGTTATTAGTCATGTTTGATTTTGTTTAAATGAAAGTGATCATTCTTAATCTCATTTTCCAGCTCCAGCCTGGACACAAGGCCAAATGATGAGGCAGTTCAGCAGCTATGGTACACAGTTCTACAGCGACAGTGTACCTCCCCACTTAACAGCAGGATACCAGAGCTTTGAAAGGGAACACTTCTACAGAGGTACAAATAGGTTTAGCTATTTTTCTCAAACCATCTGTATCATAATGTATTATGTTAATGTAAAATTGTACTAAAAACGTCTGGCTATTTATTCAAAAGGTGTTACTCCAGCTGCTGCGCCCTACTGGCCAGTGAACAACTTGGTCATGAAACACAAACAGAGAAGACCATATAATCCTTACACACGAGAGAGACCACGTACTTACAGATACTAAATCAACTCTGTTCTCAGTGTGTATGGCCAGAATGAGGCGTTGTTGAATCTCTTCCTTTAAACCTTTCAAGTAAAAATACACATTCTGCATGGTAACTATTAAGCACCTTGTTGGAATTCTAGGAATTGTTGGTTTGGAGAGTGCGTACATGTTTATTAAGTGCAGAATTGTTGTTTATTCCTATATTTTCTTATAAGTGATGCTTGTTTATAGAGCCTCTCTATGTTATATGATTCTCATGTTACAAAACTGTGATGTTGATTTGCCACTGATGGAAAAATGAAGCACCACAGGACAAAACATTTCTTTTAATCCTGAAATAAACATTTATTTTTTACAAAAGTCTGTAAAGTTGTTATAGTGTAATTGTACTGTTTCCTATTCATCTGATGCAAACAATGTAAATGGGTTTTTAATTAGGCAAGCACATTGTGCAAAAAAAAAAGCATGCTATCAGTGTTCAATATTTTGCTACAATATATATATATATATATATATATATATATATATATATATATATTTTATTTATTTTTTTACTTTGAAACCTTTTCGGATGTACAAGGTGAAATCTGATAGCAAAAATAGCTGACCCCTCTCAATTCTCCCAGCTCTTGAACTCCTACATCAGCTGCCAGTGTAGCTCCTCTAACTTCTCTCTCAAGCCATACAAGCCTGGCATCAGGATCCTCATCTGAGAACTGTAGGAGACTCCCTGAGGGCTTCAGCACCTGTAAGCATTGCTTCAGTATCTGTCCAGCCTTATCTTGACCTTCTTTAGACCTAACTAAAGCATCTGTAGTACCCTTGTCCAATATCAAGTCCAAGCTTCTGGCCCCAAAGTATCCTCTCAGCTGTGTGCAGTCAAGCTCCAGGAAGGCAAGAGCAGAAGATGGGTTACATGGCTGCGCTGACGTAGAATTAGCGTGCTTCTCCATAAGTTTCACTGCAACTGAAGAGATATCAGCACAGGTGACCTTGACGGCACACGAAGAGGTTTTGTAGATACAAGGTCCTAATGCGGATGTGCCACAACCCATGTCCAGGATGTTCACTGGGCCACTCTGGGAATGAGACATGCTCTGAAGTACAGGAAGAATTAAGTCCTGGACTGAGTGAAATCCAAAGAACCACTCAAAATTTTTGAATTGGCCTTTGCTTCCATTTTCTGTGTAGAATCTGTCCCATGTTGCTTTTTTGTCCATGTTTTCAATCAACTCGTCTGTGAACACAAGTGTGTTAGATTTCAGAACATGTATATAATCCCCTTTAACGTACAATAAGTTTTCTTAAAAATGCTGTGACTTTAACCACTATCTGACAAATATTACTGAAATACTTGTCCTGAAAAAAACCCAGACGCTTTCACAGTCCTACTGCACTACAGAGGAATCAATGCATATTATTGTGTATTAGGAGCCAATAGTGTGAGATTTGGGCGGGGACATTTGTTTAGAAACCTGTTTGGAAATGGTAGTTAATATATTAGCATTAAGTCGAGGTTAATGCATGTGAAATACAAATATTTAACAGGTTAAGATACAACAATTTTAAAATTGCTTTTAGTTCCTATGAAAGTTACACACAAGCAGTTTAGCTCTAATGGAATAAAAATAATCCTGCAAAATATTCCACGTTGTTATATGATAATCAAAATGAACCTCTTGACCAAAGTGAAACATTTGATAAGATGTTATGGTGGGGAAAAGCAAATACTTGTCAAACTAGTATGATGCCGTCTTTGTGCCTTGGTCAGCTTTTGAAGGCTCCTCAGCGGCACTGCAAGCCTGTTAAATAACAACATTATTAAAAAAACAACCGCTCAAGGAATGGTGTTCCGTATTAAACAAAACACTGGCAGCATGTGTGATCCTGTAACTGAATGACACGACCCGGAAGTGTACATGAGAGAGGGGGCAGGGGGAAAAGAATTCCATCAAGATGGCGAATGAGCAGCAGGAATCATCACAGGGAGAGATGGAGGGTAAGTGCAAAAAATAACATTCCGCCACGCAGTTTAAAAGATCAGCTGACACGCGTAAACATCTCGCAGGGTCCTGCACGAGGGAGCTTGCATTAGAGAAACACTCAGCTCTGACTGCTGCACGAGCAGGAGGAGGACATGCAGAGCGCTCATATAACCACAATTAAAACCCAGTCTTCCTAACGTCATGTTTCCATTACGCCTCAAAGACTTTGATTTTACGCTCTCGATTTAAATAGGATAGCCTTGTCTGCCAATCAGCTGTAGACCGTAATATAATATTAAATCAGGGTTTATGGATGTAAATGGTAAATCTCGTGTTATTGGGGGTGCGAATTACGGGGAGGTCTGACCCCTCTAAAGAAGGTTTGATCTCCCCCTGATGGTGAACGTCCAAACTAGATGTGGGGGTCTGATAGAAAGTAGGCTAGACTACGCATAATATGGAGATATACTTGTAAATATTAAGATGCATTTTAGCAGCCCCTGTATTGGGTTGTATTGATATTAACTTACCTTATCGGTTGATGCTGCAGCGCTCATTCAGAGACATAGACGGAGCAAGAACACCTACAATGCATCTGAAAGTAGATTCATTCATTCGAGTGGTAAGGTTTACCCTCTTCGACTTCATGCTGTTGCACTGAATTTACGGAGCAATCTATTTGCTAAAATAACCATAAGATCAACAGCAACGCTGACACACAAGCGCGCGGTTCTGTCAGACAGATGCACGTGAAATTAAAAATGTGTATGTATTACTATGTTATAACAAACCCAGAATCGTCATTGGCTGGTAGAAAGACAAAAATAGGTTACGTTAACATTTTCACCTAAAATGAACTTAAGGTAAAGGTGTGAATAATTATATTTTAGACATGTTGTCAGTAATTTCTTCAACGAAAATAAAGCCATAGGAGAGCTGTGCTTCTCTGATCAACACACAGCGGTGTTTCTTTATCGAATCCACGTTTTAAAACGAATCGAGTGATTCAGTGATTCAGTGAGCCATTCATAAAGGTACCTGCTTCGTTTCTGAATGAATCAGCCGTTTGAACGAATCGTTTGACTGAATGACTCACTTATGAAGACAGGGATTTGTCCCCACCTACTGGCGCTTTTAGTTTCTTTTTTAAATTATTTCATATTTCACTATTTATTTGTGTTTTTGTATGTTGAATTGAAACATTTATTTCTAAAGCTGCTTTTTCGTAATGTCTATTCAGTGTTTTCTTTTCTAAATTAACACAATGAATTAAATTAACACAATTATCACACTATTTAATAATAACTATCTTTAATTAATCAGCACATGATGTGCATGTTAATTCATCTAATTCATTTGATTAATCGGCACATTATGAAACATTTTTAAAAATATAATCAATTGACAGCCCTATTTAAAACATAAAAAGTCTGCCCCCCATGGTCACTGTGTAATTCTAACCCTTATTATACTGAGTGAGATGATGTTTAGAGGACTCTTCACACATGTGTGTAAAATGCGCGGGGGACATGTCCTCCCTCACTTTTAGTAAAACGTAAATTCGCCCCCCTGCACTTTTTTTCGGGCAAGTGTGTTCATGTCAACCTGTCCTCCAACTAATACGCTCGTATAGGTCGTTTGTCCAAATCCCTGAAATACGACCCATCAGAGCGTATACTACAATTGCGCCCCTATCGGCAAAAGGTCGTGTTCATATTAATGTTTTGTACTCTTTTATTTGCACCGTGATTTGCGTTTCGTGTAGCTCAGTTGGTAGAATATTGCGTTATACCTTGAAATGCAATCATGCTATCATGGGTTCGATCCCCGAGAATGGACGTGCACGTAAAATGTATATGCTCAAAAAATCATAATTTAGCATGATTTCTGTGAGGGTTAGGTTTAGGGGGGGGTTTGGGTTTGGTGTGGTCATTCGAACGAATAAAGCCTCCTAGTAAAATATGTACGAATTACTGTGAGATCGGTGTAAAAAAAGTCCACACATTGCATTTAAATAAACGTGCGTTTTGATTGGTAATGACGTTATACGTCATTTCATGACGACAGACGCAACGCGATACGTCATTATTTTTACGCCCGCTAGAGGCCGCCCCTATAGGACGCCTTAACGTTAAAACGTAAAAATAGGTCGTAATAAGGTGCTTGCACAAACGACCTATATGGTCGTTTTTGTGGATACGTTTTATTCATATCAGAAACGAAGTGAACATTGAACATTACTGACTTTGCATGCAGTGTGTTTCATTCATACCCTAAGCCCGAGGGTGCTCTTACTCAGAAAGTCCAAAACTGACTCATAAGTACTAATAACTTATGATTTGCCAGGAAATTCCTAATATGGACAAAGGCATTAAGCAATCGCCATAGCTAAGCTGAATAAAAAGTAGAAATGTTCTGAATGATGAAACATGAAGACAATAAATTCATTATTGTGACAATATATGGTTTATGTGTGTTAAGTCATCTCTAGGTAATAAATAAATAAAATATATGAATGATGCACTGCTAATTGGCATATCTTTTATTACAGTACTTAAATGATGAAATATATTTTCTTTCTTATTCTGTAATAAAAATGGAAAAAGTGTTTGTAGTATATAAACCAATCATAAAATTGTCATTAGGAAAATATAGGCAAAAGTATTATAGATTACAAATGAGTGGTTATTGTCCAGCAGTGTATTTGATTTCTTAGCCAATTATGATAAATGTGTATTTTTATTCATTATAATAATAATAATAATTATTATTATTTTGTCAATTAGATTTAAAAAAATACATTTGTCACTTCTGTCCCCCTCACTTATGAAATGATGGCTAAGCCCCTTCCTCACACATGACTTTATATACATTACGTCTCAATGTGACATGTAAGTCAGCGAGGTTAAGACATTAGCAGAACTGTCATCACTCTCGACTATGATGTGGTCAAGTCCAGTTTTTTATATGTATACTTATTTATCTTGCAGGAGTGAACTGCCTTGCACATGACGAAGCCATTATGGCACAGCAGGACCGTATTCAGCAAGAGGTGAGTGTTCAGAAGAATGTCACATAGAAAAAAAGGCTTGTAATTTAGATATATTGTAATGGTTACTGAACAAATCATTGATGATATTCTGTATGTTTTTATCAAATTGGTAGCTGTTTTTTTATTATGAATAGAGTTGTACTTAAATGACACTTTAACAAAACGTATACCATTCTGTGATCATTTACTCTCTTCTCAAAGCTATTTTTCTTTATTCTAAGGGAAATTTTAGGCAGAATGTTTAGGTTGTTTTTTTAAATTCCATACAATTAAAAAGATGGCCTTTAATTAAACAGAAAATTGCACCCTGGCTGAAAGTAGTCCACACATCTTGTGCACAATTTTCCAAGTCTTCAGAAGCCATACCATAGCTTTAAACAATCTAGAATTTAAAGCTGAAGTATTTAATTTCTGGCATTAACAACACAAAACTGAATTGTCTGTTGACACCAAGAACAATAACTACATTAACATCCACACCAACAGTAGATAACATTCTGTTTATTCTAAGGAAGATGCAGTTGTCTGCCACTTTAGATGCTATAAAGATAAATATTATCATCCACACCAATGCACAACTTTCTGTTTGTTATGAGTGCATGCTGCAGTTATATCATCTGCTGCTTTAAATTCTCAAGCTCTTTAAATATGGTAGATTCTGGTTAGCTGTTATAATTCATCATTTGAAAAAAATAATTTTGAATGTGATTCCAACAATATCATTCTTCTGTATCATTATAGTTGTGGTCTGGAATTTGCTATTCTCTTTTGAAAACTTTATCATTGTAGTTATTGTTCTTGGTGTGGACGGCCCTTTAGACCTGAAATATTATAAAGCACGTAGGTCATATGAACTGTTTTTGGAGAGTTTGACCGCATTTTTCCCAATTTACGTTCATTGTATGGAAAAGAACAGAAACATTCTGATTAACATCTTTTTGTGTGTAACTGAAGAAAGCAAGTCAAACAGGTTAGGAACAATGTGAGGATGACTCAATGAACTAACCCTCTAATTGCTTGTGATTTGTTTTAATAGATAGCCACCACTAACCCTTTAGTGTCGGACAGACAAGATCTCTCTGTGCTTCAGGGTGAATATGCTTCAGAAGACACCATTTACCAGCTCAAGATAAAGGTCACTACATTTTCACAAGCTTGAATTATATGTCGTAAGTGCCTGAAACCTTCTGTAAAACTGTTATTCTTACATCTTGTTCATAGGACCTTCAAAAAAAGTATTCCTATATTCGAAAGACACGGCCGGATGGAAATTGTTTCTACAGAGCTTTTGGTTTTGCACATTTGGAGTCACTACTGGAGGACAGCAAAGAGCTGCAAAGGTAGTGTACTGTTGGATTTGGCTGCCTAATGCAGATACCATTGCTTTTGCTTGGAATAGTTAAACTAATTCAGGAGATAGCAGTAACCTTATTTATGCAAAGTTCCATTTTATAAATCGTTTGTCTTTGTCATTGTAGTAAATGTTTAAGTACCAGACCTGTCTCAATTTTGGCACTATAGGTTTAAAGCTGTTGCAGCCAAGAGCAAACTGGACCTTGTAAACGAGGGCTTCACTGAGTTCACTATCGAGGACTTTCACAACACTGTGAGTTGAATTGTATCAGTTAAAAACTATGCCCAGTTGACATGCCTTTTTAATTTTAGAACTCAACATTAAAGGGTAAGTTGTATTGTTACAATGTCAGTAGTATATAGCTTTGAGTCTGAGTCCGTAACCAATTAAGTTTGAGTGGAAGATTATTATTAATGTCTTGTCATCTTAATTTAATAATCTTTCACATAATGCATGACACTCAAGACTTACCCATGGGTTTTTATTAATAGGCGAAGTTCCTCCTTTATGTCTTTCATTCAAAGTTCCTTTGACTATTAAGCGCATTTTGTTGAATTGTAATTTTTATGATGCTGCTAGAAAACACTTTTATTCAGAAACATGCTTGCATGGAATATTTGAAAATGTACCACCTGAATGTATTTTAGATTTTCTATCTTATGTCAAGTTGAAATGTTTTATATAATGTAAATTTTATGGATGATACTGAACTTTTTTGCCATGTAAATAGCCATGATGCTAACATGGCGTAAAAAACTTAATAAACAAACAAACACATAATGAATGAATTTGACTGTAATTAAAAAAAAAAAAAAATCTAAACTGTCCAAGTCCATGTCAAGTATAAGTACCCCAGCTCTCATAGTGTAAGTAAATGAAAAATGTTTTATTTTTCTGAGTTACCAGGACCAAGATATCCCTGTGTATTTTTGTGTAGATGTAAAATGCATCACCTGGCAGACTTTTGACTGCTCCAGAGATTTTGTGAAAACTACAGATCATACTTCTGCATTTTTGTATCCCTGCTCACAAATAGTCTGATCAATTATGCCCAGTGCTGCATTAATGGTGTCTTAAGTTTTTGTACATTTTTTCACCACAGCCATTTTTCTGTAGTTGTGCAGCACTGATTTAAAAAAAATAAAATAAAATAAATATTGCATACACAGCCAACTTTTATCGTTTACTTCATCTGCAGTGAATTACCCGTTTAAGTCCTCACTGCTCACTGTGGTTCCTCTCTTTTGTCAGTTCATGGACTTGATTGAGCTGTGTGAAAAGCAGCAATCACTTGGTGAACTGCTGAGCTCCTTCAATGACCAGAGCATGTCTGACTACATAGTGGTTTACCTGAGGCTTCTCACCTCGGGATACCTGCAGCGGGAGCATGTGTTCTTCACACACTTCATAGAGGGCGGCCGTTCTGTCAAAGAGTTTTGCCAGCAGGTGAGTGCCACCTAAGAGTATTACTTGTGGACTGGTTTGTCTAAGACTATGGGGAAAAATATGGAGTAATAAGCCTTAACATCTAATCATCCATGTTTCGCTTTTTAGGAGGTGGAACCCATGTCGAAAGAGAGCGACCACATCCATATCATTGCCTTGGCAAAAGCACTGAATGTGCCCGTATTAGTGGAATACATGGACAGAGGAGAGGGTGGAACAGTGAACCATCATGTCTTCCCTGAAGGAAGTGAGCCACGCATCTTCCTGCTCTACCGCCCAGGCCACTATGACATCCTGTATAAGTGATACTCTGCTTCCATTGTGAAGGAACCATCCCAGTTCTAAAGCCAAGTTGAGCCATACATGTGTATGCGATGCTATAATTAATCTTAATAAAGTTTTCACTCTAGTTCTCCCCACATTACAAGATGAATGATTTTTTTTTTTTTCCCCCAGTGCAAACATTATTTAAAGCTCTTAATCTCTTAAAAACTCACTCTGCATCAAACTGCAGCATTACGGTTGTACAGTAGTTTTTTTTTTTTTTTTGTGGTTGTAAATGTTCAGCTTTTAGTGTTTTTCCTTTGTTACACTGCCTTTCATGAATTTTATTAAAGGGGTTTACGCCTCACTTGACTGAAGTCCGTTTGTGGTTTCAGAAATCATTTTACAATTCAGAAGTGGATCTGGATTCAAGCCAGTAACAAGAACAATAAACCAGCATCATGCAAATTGGTTTTAATCTCAGACAGCACAATGATTTAAGTGCTCATTTTACATTCATTTACCCAACAAACTACACCTTGGGCAGACTGATGGCTACTTAAAGTAGGTTTGAGTAAAATGTAAAGTAATCATGTATAGCTCAATCCACTACACTATAAAGATGTGTCTGATATTGGTCTGTTGACATCCTTCTGTCACAGCCGTTTTCTGTGGGAGTCACACGAGTTGGACAGGATCCATCCAGCCGGACCGAGGACAGCGATCGAGATAAAGGCCATCACAAATACACTCTCCTACAGGTGGTGGGGGCAAGGATATGATTAGACAATATTACCAAAGCAATCATTGTGGATGGATTCAATATGTCCGACTTGTGGGCGAGTTTCAAGTCCGCATGAAATCAAAATGTACAGTATTTATTTTGTTAGCGCACATTGCTAGTCTTAAGATCAACAATTAATCTGTGCAAGTTAATCCACTGAAATAATAATAAAATAAAGTGTCTTGGTAATCTTTAATCATAATCTGATCACTGGGCAGAATTTGCTTAACCACGCCCCTCCGACCGTTACACTACACCGGACGCGAGCTCATAATCAGTGACGCGGTCTACACTGGATGCGATGCAAGGTCAACACAAACAGAACACTGCTGCTGCGTTCCGTTTATGACGTATTGACCCAGTTTAAACGATTTTCAACGGTCGCTTTTGTCGCGTCCAGTGTGGACTGACCCTGCGTCCCAATGCGCATACTATCCACCCATCTGCCCTTAGTAGTATTTAAAATGACTAATATCACACAGAATTTAGCATGGATAAAAAAAAAAAAAAAACAACCTTAGTTAAATCCATAGATTCTAACGTAAAGAGACATGATACTTTTAAAATGTAAAACACTTCTAATAAAAAACTTTCCCTTCCAAAAAGCAACGTGAACAGATAAACCATGTAATAACTACGTAAGAGATTTGAGCATTTTAAGAACTGTTCGAACGAACCGATTCGTGGAAAGCACTCGGAGTTTCCTACTTTCCTCCGCTCTCTGTTGAACTTACCACAGCGCCGACTCCGTTTTTTGCAGATGTAGAGGTAATGTAGAAACGCTGGGTTAAGACATTTTGTTTGGGAATACATCTCGTGCGTTTGAGTGCTCGTACAAAGCCAAACATCATGTACCGTTAGCCTGCTGTAAGCCAGCACTGAAGAAATAAGACTAGAACCACTGATCTATAATATAGAACATATATAGATCAGTGACTAGAACACACAACACGTGCGCGTTTCATTTAGACTTTTACGTTTCCCGCCAAATTGTTAATAAGCTTACCTTGGCACTGCTTTCTATCCAATCAACACCCTTGCTAATTAATAATTACGTAACGTTTCGCCAAGCTATTACTCTATTAAACCACACCTCAAACATGAGAATGATTCATTACTGTTAAAACAATGTTAAATATTTTTGTCACAATCAATCAGTATGTTGATAAAGTATTTTTAAGAATACCAACTCGGTTTAAGGTCAATTAATTGGCAAAATATTGTTTAAAGCGGTCATCGGATGCCTATTTTCCACAAGTTGATATGATTCTTTAGGGTCTTAATGAAAAGGCTGTAACATAGTTTGGTTAAAATTTCTTAATGGTAGCTAAAACAACACCCTTTTTACCCTGTCAAAACCAGCTCTTTTTAGACCAAGCTGTTTGGTAGCATTTTCCTTTAAATGCTATTGAGCTCCGCTGATGTTCCAGCTGCTCTTTGCAGTAGCCCCTCACTGCAGAACACAAGATCCAGATCTAGGGGGTGGAGATGGGTGGGTGTAGGGATCAGGGGGTGGAGACGGGTAAATTTAGGTATATAACAGTTGACTCTGGATCTCGCTCTCTGAGGGACTGTTTACTTTAGCCGCATTCATTGTGAAACTTGCAAATTTGCAAATTATAAGGAAAGGCAATTTGCAAAGATTATTAAAAAAAAAAAACGTACACACTTCTTCTGGACGTGAAGCTGGATCACAAATGATTTGTGTGAAGATTTTTCTTGCGCATTTAGGTAGATCGGGGGCACTTTCCCTTCAAAAACAAACCTAATCCACTGTGTCTTCAGCAGCTCATATTTTGGGAGTAAATGAAGAATGTTATGCTCCTTAATACATCCAACAACAGAACACCTCAATCACTTAGGAGTCATTCTTGTCTACATCTGCTCCGGAGGTGAAACAATGGCAGACTGATGACCGGGTCTAAGGTAAGACACCAGTCCAGTCCAGTCTGTGCTGAAACGCTACTGTCAATCAAACTATTGTGGGAGGGGCCTTCGTCCGTGTGATGTCACACAGACAGGCATCTGAGATCGGCTCGATTCGAGAAAGGGGAAAACATTTAACGAGATTACAAAAAAAAAACACTGGGTGGATTTTTATCATTATAGAGTGGTTGTGTACACACTGCCAACACACATTTCAGTTCAAACAACCTGTAAAAGTGCTTGTAGCATCATTTGACCCCTTTAAATAGTTTTGGGATAACATGCCAAAGCACAGAGCAAGTCTCAAACAAACATTTAAGAAAAACAAATAAATAAATAAACAGGCATAACCCTGATAAGATATTGTTTTTAATTGTACATGTCAATCTTTTCAATAAAAAAAAGGAAAATTATCAATAGACCAAGTATTTCCTTTCATCTTCAGCACTATGCTGTTTACAACGTATGATACAACAAAACAAACAAGAGTAGTTTATAGTTATTAAACTATCAATTTTATACAAAGTGAAGCAAAAAAGGGACAAAATAAGCACAAAGGCACATTTACCTTTTTGATCTGCAATTTTGCAACCAAATACATACATTCATTCCATGTTCCTATACCACAAGCCCTTCAAATACAAATTAACTTGATCTCACTCTTCTTTGTCTCTCCTTAATCTTCATCTCAAGCTCCTTGTTTTGCCATAAAAAAAAAGACAAAGACGACACTTTCAAGGCAGTAAATGGTAAACAAAGCAGCATTCTCCTTCCTTCTAAAGAAATGTCCTGTTTCTCACAAAGAAAAGGAAATCTAGTAGCAATCGCCTCAAAAGTTGCCATGTTGGGAGATGAAATAAGGGTTAAACAGTGCATCTCATTTAACTAAAAACTCTTATTCAAAAACATGTCAATATAAGAGCTTTGGTAAAGCAAGGCTGATCTTCTCAAGACATTTATGCACGTCATTTCTCAAAACAGGCACAGCACATTTATATTCTTACGTAGGCATACATTTTATCTTTGGCAATAATCTGAGAAAAGTGTAGCAAGTACTATAAGGCATACTGAATATGAAAAGTAAATATAAATGGCCCCTTTTGAAAACACTGCAATAATACGCCACACCATTTCGTTTAAGAAAAGTTCCAGTTATGACAGAATGAAACTTCTGTGACTTAAAGATGCACTTCAGGCATCCACTATGTACACGTTTTCATACAAATATTTAACAAAACAAAACATCTTAAACAGAACAATAACGTTTACCATGCCAAAGAACGGAATGAAATTGAATACATGCAATGTGAGGCTGTAAATTATTAAAGCAATTTGACTGTAAAACCAGAATGAAAGATATTTATATATATTGTGCGTATGAATATATACACACATAAATAAATAAATAGCAGTGCATGGACACTCCCCCTGCTGTATTCAATGAGAAGTATATGCACACATGCGTTCTTTGGCGGTGTCAGATGTTAACGGAGTAAGCGCAAAAAGAAAAAGAAAAAGGTTGTTAGTGCAGCTGAAGTCCTAACAGACAACTTCAAGTAGTGATGTAGTGTTTTCGAATTGAACTGAACATAAGTCTGTGATAGTTGTGCTGTTCTGTACTCAACTGTCACGTCAATGTAATGTCCTTTCTTTAGAACACACTGCAGTTCAAAGTTTTTTTGGTCCATCTCAAATCCCGTTATACATACACTCATTCAGCACTTTTCAGTACTGTCCGTACCCCATCCCAACCCCCAGCCCCAGGCCGAGGCTCTCTCGGAGTCCCCTGAGCTGCTCCTCGCCGAGCCTGATCTTGTCATCCAGTTGCCTCTGCTCTACCAGTAGGGCTGCTTTCATCTTCACAAAGTGACTGTAGTCACGCATCTGTTCTGGAGTCAGGCAACATTCCAGCACCTTGCCAACCGCCTGCTCACGCCGGTCCACATGCTCCTTGAGCTCCTGAGCCTCTCCCATCTGCACCAGCAGCTGCTTCTTCTTTTCCAGAAGTTGTAGCTATGACAGAGAGAAAAAGAATAAAATGCTAAGCAAATCAAACATGCAGAAGGATAAAAACTCAAGGTCTAAGGCTGCATTTATGCAGCAAGTCTTAATGCACAAATCCGATTTTTTTGACCCATCTGTTTACATTCACTTTAGATTCGACTGGTATCCGATATCTGTTTACATAATCCCCATCCAAAATGATAGTCAACGATCACTTTACTATGCAAATGGTAGACCCTTGGTTTTGAATGGCCTTGCTTTTAAAATGACTTATGTAATACACGTCAAGTGCCCATTATTATTTTTGCCAGCATGGACAACAGCTGAAAAAATCTGACTGAGCGGATAAACCATAGACAGTAAAAGAAATGGACACAGCGACCCCATTGGAACTCAATTGAGACAAGTGAAGCCCATTTTTAGCGATTTTTAGCACTTCCGTTTCTGACGCGCAGACTCAAACTAAGCTTGATGACGTCAGCAAGCTGCCTGACAGATGTATATCTTCTAGTAGCTGTGCGTGCAAACTGCCATCGTTAATCTTGCAGAGACGGAGAGCTTGAGCGGGGAGTTCTTTGGCGTGAGTGAGCAGGAGTAAGTATTCTGATTAATTATTTTGTATAGTATTTTAAAATGTAACGCCAGTACGCCATATCTCTTGACGTCTCCCCGATTGCCTGCGAGCTTCTCCTCCTGTCTGTACGGTAATTTCTCTACTGTGCGACAGAGAGTCGAGTGGTTATGACGCAATCGTTAGCCTATTTTTACAAAAACTGTTTCTACGGGGCCATAATGTAACATAGAAGGTAATGGAGCCCTTTTATACATTGTCGTGTATCTTTAGAAATAAATAATGGACAAATGGAGTCTTTAAACGCCTCAGATGTAAAGTTATTCGCTGTCAAAGTGACGCCAAAATGAATGGGAGTCAATGGGATGCTAACGCAAGTGAAGTTCTGCTACAAGATGGCGGCACGCGGCCGACTTCAACTTCCGGTTGACTTCCTTCCCCCCTGGGATAAACGGGATATAACGGTAATTTTCATTTGTTAGGCTAATTAGAGGTAGAATTCTTTAGTGAAATAAAATGCGCCAAAATGATGTTTATTTAAATGAATTCGAATGAATTAATGAGAGAGAGAGAGAGAGAGAGAGGGAGAGAGAGAGAGAGCGCGTGAAGCTTGCAAACAAGTGAAAGTTATCATGTCATTGCTAAGAAATATAATGTAGCTTTAGCAAAGCTGTTGTATTTATAAAATTCACAGGGCAGAGGTTTAAAACCATACATAAAGTTTCCATCTAAATAAAATGCGAGTGTATGCACTGGTAAACGTGTCGCCCTCGCTCTGGGAGTTCTGCGGGGAATCGGATATGTGTGTTTAGACATAGGTTGGATGTCCAGATATCGGATATGTATCCTATTAAAATCCACATTTGGAAGTGGCTCAGATTGGATGCAAAAATTCGGATCTCGTGTGGATTTTTGTGTTTACACGCATGCATCAAATTCTGATATGTGTCAGATATGGGCAAAAACCCGGATTTTTTCTGCCAGTGTAAACGCAGCCTAATTTACTTGTATATTGCTTTTTACAATACAAATTGTTTTAAAGCCACTTTACAGAAAAAAATATGATGTCAATGTTTATAAAGCTATCTTCATGAATTATAGACAAATTTTGCAGATTGGAGCTGAGCAACAATACCATTTACATTTTGCAAAGATACAAGCAATCAAGCAGTTGAGATTTGCTATATATTATACTTTATATTGCTATACGTAAGTCAACACAATCTTGTCTTAAGGACAAATCAAAACAACTCATCAAATCTTTCATAAAACCAAAATGTGTTCTTGTCTTAGGACAACTTTGGGTGAAAGGTTTTGATCCACTTTAATCATTGACTACTATAGACCTCAGTCAGGGTAACATTATATTTTATTTTTGACCGGAAACGAGGCTGTGAGGGACAGAAGTACAGTGTGTTCAATACTGTCGTTTAACGACATACTGATTGTTCAACGGATGAAAAG
This sequence comes from Cyprinus carpio, assembly GCF_018340385.1. Classification (NCBI taxonomy): domain Eukaryota; kingdom Metazoa; phylum Chordata; class Actinopteri; order Cypriniformes; family Cyprinidae; genus Cyprinus; species Cyprinus carpio. Next base: position 14,437,252 of record NC_056603.1, on the reverse strand, counting down.
AAAAACGTTCAGCACAGACAGAATTCCTTAGGACAGTTTTGAAAGTTGTGAGGACCTTCATACAGTCCATGCCATTGAAAAGACAGTACGCCTATCTCTCACAGCCTTTTTTTTAATCCACGTACAATTCAGTATGGCATCTAACCTGACTTAAAGTGTATACTGTATGTATGCAGTTGACGTTGGATGTATTATACATCCAAAGTTTAATATATTGCTGGGTGATAATATAGTTTACATTTTGCAATGATATTTCTCTCCTCACCCTCTCGTGGTGGCCAGTCTCTGGGTCCACGCAGTCCAAGGCACTTTCTACCCGGATCAGTCTCCCAGAAAGGGACAACAGCAGGCTGGTCACCTTGTCTAGGTCACCGATGAACATGCGGTACTTGTCCACCTCGTTGGGCTTGCAGATAGCGAGCACCAGGCTCTCTACCTCTTCTCCCAGCTGAGCATTGGCACGAATATCCTCTTGCAGGCCCCTCTGTGCCTCACGCAGGACACCCAACTTTTTACGAAGGCTCTCCATCAGCTGCTTCTGTACAATAAAAGACAGTGTTACCAGTGATTTTTATTTTTTCACCTTTCTATTCATCAAAGAATCCTGAAAAAAACATGTATCACGGTTTCCACAAAAATATTAAGCAGCTCAACTATTTTCAACATTAATAATAATAAAAAAGTTACTTGAGCACCAAATCAGCATATTAGAATGGTTTCTGAAAGATCATGTGACACTGAAGACTGGTGTAACGGCTGCTGGTCACCATTAATTCATCATAGGAATAAATTGCAAAGCATGAAATAATTGAGCCATACATTTCTGAATCTTTCACCTTATAATTGAGTTCTTCCTCCACCTCTTTCCTCTCTGAGATCTCTCGAAACCTGGCAAGAAGTTGCGGGTTGTCAGCTGACATGTCATAACAGGCTGATCGTGAAACTTGTACTGTGGATGTTCCCAGTCTAGAGGGCCTAGGAAAGAGTCATGGATCATTCAGAAGCAACATAATGGAGGTGAAGATGTTACAATATTTCTGATAGAACAGAATAGAATACACTGACAATTCATGTAGAATTTACTCTGAAACAAGTTTCACTAAAAAAGTGCAAATAAAAGAAACAAGTAACACATTGATCAAAGCATAAAATTTTGAAGCAGAAAGTCTGAAACAGTATTATATTGGTGTACCTCTCTAGTGTTCCTCCGCTAATTGGGTGGCCTCCTCTCCAGCTCTCTCCACCCATCTCTTTATTTACACTGTGTGGAAATAACTCTCCAATCAGCTCTTTCCTAGATAAACCATAATCATCCTCTAGAATGGAGTCCACCAAAGCGGCCCTCTGCCCTCTAATGTTTCTCGCTGAAGGAGCCCCTTCCTCAGGCATGTTGTCAATGTCTGTCTCCAGCACTATGACTGGTCGAGCAAAACCCTGCATCTCCATCCTGTCCTCTCCTTCCCTTCTGTCAATTTCTCCTAACCGCTCATTCTCACTGATCTCATCTATGTCTGTCTCCAGGGGCTGGTTTCCATCTTCAATACTGTTAGGACTGCGGGAGGAAATAAGCTGGTTTTTGTAAACTGTTCCAGGGAAGCCTGCTTGGTAGGGCTGCAAGTGGTAGTTGTTCATGGAGAAGTAGGATTCGGGACACACGGGTGCAGTTGACAAACTGTTCACTGGGACTTCATGAGACCTGGTGGTGCCTTGTGCTTGGTAGTGAGGACTGGAGCGGTTCCACTCAGCTCGATGCTCAGAAAAGATGGGCTTCACCAGTGTGACTCTAGGCTCATCTGACACTGCAGCATTGTGGACAGGTATTCTAAAATAGGGCAGACATGAAGGTAGTTTATTCAAAAGTACATAAAAAATTTAAATTTATTCACTACCATTCAAAAGTTTAGGGTCAGTAAGATTTTTATTTTTATTTTATTCAGTAAGGATGAAAAGGAACCACCAAAGGAACAGTACAGACATATAATGTTACAATAAATGCTGTTCTTTTGAACTTTCTATTTATCCAAAATTCTGAAAAAAAAAATATATATATATAAATATATATTATTCTTCTTATATTAGACTGATTTCTTAAGGATCATGTCACAGTGTAGACTGGAGTAATGGCTGCTAAAAATTCAGCTTTGTCATCAAAAGGAAAAAACATTTTAAAATACTTTAAAATAGAAAACAGCTATTTTAAATTATAATAATATTTCACTAATATTACTGTTTTTTGTATTTTTAATCAATTAAATGCAGCCTTGGTGAGCATTAGACACATACAATTTTTTTTTTTAAACATTAAAAATTCTTACCAACCCCATAATTTTGAACAGAACTGAACATACAATTACTTAACCATACCAAATCTCTGAATTAAATACATTTTGATATTTTTTGGCATGAAGTCAAACAAAAAATTCAGGATAAAAAAAGTGTCCTGATATCATAATGAAGTATGAAGTATCAGTGTCCTGATATAATAAATAATAAATAAATAAATAAAAATACTGGAAAGAAAGTTTAGTAATTTGGCATAATCATTAGTTTTAGAAAATTTTTACTTGTTATTAATATTCACAAAAAAATGTATTGTGGTCTAATCAACGTTGTAAAAATGTTTTGATTTTTAAGATGTGTTCTCTCATGTATTCAAAGTATAAAGTTAATGTTTTTACTTTTTATTTAATGGATTCTTCCATTAAATGTAAAAAATTCTTGAAAATGGTTGGTTAAAACCATATGAAATCAACAGGAATATCATGAAAAAGTCTTATATGTCATGCGTGTGGAAGGTATGTTTTACCTTGTGTGTGGTTCAGGCTGCGGCAAAGGTTGATGAAGTTCTCTCCTCATGTCTCTCTCTCTTGGGGGCAGGGCTACAGGTTTAAAGGCCCGACGTGTAAAAGCAGGGCTGGGGGGAGCCACAGAGTACCCTTGACCGCAGCAGTGATGGCTCTCTGAGACCTCCCTTGGAGGAAGACTACAGGAGCGATGACGTGTCATTTCAGACACACTGGGGGGCTGTGGTCGAGGTGGAGAGGAAGAGGGAGAGTTATAGAGTGGTGGGGAGGAGAAGAGGTTATGGTGAGATGCCCGTCTCTTGTGGAACTGATCCCATTTCGGGGGCGGTGGACGAGGAGGCGGAGGCCCTTTTTTCTTTTTTACTTCACCGACACATACTCCATTCTCATCCAGGTCACCGAGAGTGGACGCACGCATTCTGCTTGGCGTGACATTGGTGTGATTATGAAAATTTTGTGTGTCCACACGAATGTCATTTTCTGACATAGCACGGTTTCTAAGGGGTGAAAAAAGATGCTCCTCAGTACGGCCACCTGTCATGTTGCCACACTGACCCATGAAGCTAGGAACAGCAGCACCCTCTCCTGTCTTGGAGTCTCTCCTACACCTTGAGTAGTCCCTGTGGAATAAGAAATGTTATGCTATACTTCTTATAAGTAATGGCTTGTTAATAATAGCCATACGTAAATTAATAAAACACATACTTAATATTGGCAATAGCAGTAAGTAAATCTATTGAGACCGAATTAAAAACAGTAATCTTACCTCTCTGTTATGCTGAAATTTCTGTTTAGTTTTTTTGCCTGTTCCTGTTCCTGCGCAGGGTGGGCCTGTAAAATATGTTTGCAATATATTTAAATATAAAATATGAATTAAACAATAAATAAAATAGAATAAAATAAAAAAAATAACAGAAAAAAAAAAGTGTTTTAGATTTTTACCCAAACCTACTACTACTAAAAAAAAAAAAACCTACTAAAAAAAGGGCACCTAGGTAAAAAGATAATACCAATATACTGTTGATTTATGTAACTCCATTTTCACCTGTCTACTGACTTGTTATTTAGCAAATGGGGCATCTGAAACAACCTACTGTAGGTGATTTAAGTGCCTCTTTCAAAGGGGTACTACAGAGGTAAGGCTTAAGTAACCATACAAATACTGGTTCATTCCCACGGCTGTTGTGGCAACCATCTATAGCCCAGAATTTTAAAAGCACACCATGAGCAAAATATCTGATAACTGCCAAAATAATTGATACTGTTCAAAAACATTCTGTTCTGAGAACTGTAAGGGGAGTCAGTACAGTGAATAGTATTTCTGATTCTCATCCAGTGGACATGGGCTTCATTCCACTACAAGGAAAATTCCCTCTTGAATTCACCTGAATTTGCCCTCAAGGATTAAAAAAGGTCTAAAAGATCTAAACACATTGAAGGACTAAAATTGCTCAGAGATCAGTTAGATTATCAATTTCGCGTTTTAAGATGAAACTCTTAAAACACTTTTACCGTAAAAACCAAAGAACATGTATTAAGACTAGTGATTGTTACGATGGAATACATATTCAATCTTCCTGTCATATTAGAGCCAATTCATGGTTTTTATACAGTTCTGGCCAACATTTGGCCTTTTGGGACCCAAATTTCAAGATATCCTGCATGAATGCTAATATTAAAATAAGTCTGCACTAAAGACTCAAAACAACCGTCTCATTCCCATCTACATGGCACTATACCAAAGAGTCTTAAAATAACAGCTCAAGTAGAGAATAAACAGTTTCACCCTTATTCGATTCCAACAGTGTGTAGAAAGATCAATGCACAAAGAAGATTTATAATATTTGACAGATAACAGAAATACCTTTCTGGCTCCAATAAGGCAGGCTATTTTCAATGCAAAATTATTTAACTGAAATCAAAATTGGTTCAATGATTTCACAAAATGTGTTTGTAAGGACTCATCTTTTAGTTTCTAAGAGCCTAAAACTGTAAACAACCACAATAAAGAAAGGAAATCACACCCTCTTCTATCAAGCAGCAATGTTTGATTTCCATCTGTATTCATGCTCAAGCTATTCATTATAAGCGAATGTACAGGCTATTCATTATGAATTTATGAGGTTGTTATTTGACAGTGAACTGCAGGAGGAAAGCTCTTACTTGCATAAATAATTTAACAACAATGTCTCCATTTAGCAAAGATATATATAGTGCATACTATAACACTTGCATCAGTAAGGTACTTGCTATGTTGCTAATATCTGTTAAATTTTCTTTCAATAATCATTTGACTAAATACATACAGCAACCTAATGTTTTTGCCCCAAACATGATTCAGCAGATCCCTTGGGGTCCATGAAGTTACTGTCTGCTGGACAACACAGTGGCACACTAAACCTAGGACATGGCAGAGTATTTAAAGGCAGGTAAATAGCAAAAATACGCCAATGCTAATGTAGTATATTGTATACTTTTTGTTACAGTGGTACTCAGAAAATCTGGAATTTTTTATATTAGTGGCTCCCTGGGTTGACTGAGAGCCTGGATCAGAAAAGCTTCACAATCCTCATTTTAGACAATGAACAATGCTAAATTCCTAATCTTACCTCAGCTGGGGTGTAGCTCCTGGCCTTGTAGGGGGGATTCACGTGGTAGTCATCATACTGATTGTGCTGGGTGGTCACTGGGTGGAACGCTGAGCAAGGCTTTTGGATGTTGGTGGTAGTGTTGCTATAGAAATGCTCAGAGGACTGCAGAGAGGAAGGAACCTGAGGACTGGGCGGCTGTTTCCGATAGGCATCGTGAGATAAAGACTGAGGAACCATGTCACCGCTCATATTGTGTTCAGAACAAACAGGTTCTCTCCTGGATTCCCTTTCTTGTTCTCTCTGCAGCATTCTTTGCCTCTCCTCCCAGTCTTTTACCCTTTGTTGCTCTTTTTCCCTCTCTTTCCTTAATCTTTCCTTCTCCCGCTCTTGTTCTCGAAGTTTCTCTTGCTCTTTGACTCTCTCTTGCTCTCTTTCTTTTTCCTTCTCTCTCTCTACCAGCCTCTTCCTCAATTTTTCTTGGTCTTGTTGGGTACTCATAAACTGTCTCCCAGTGTCCAGTGAGTTGACGTAGGGCACATCTTGATACGAAAACCTCCTCCGGCCCAGGTTAGTGGCCATTTCAAGAGGTTCAGGTGAGGATGGATAGTTCGGTCTACTCGGCTTCTCTAGTCTCTGATTTCGATTTGTCAGACTTGACAAGTTTGTTACAGACTGACTCAACTTTCTGCTAGTCTCTTCAAAAAACCTCCTGCGGTCTGCAAAGGGAAGAATATCACACTCGTCCGATCTACCCAAGCGACTACTGGAGGAACCTGCCCTCCCTCTTGTTGAACCCATTTTCCCAGAACTCATCTGTTCAGTAGCCTCATTTCTCTTAATCTCTGAGGGCTCAGTTTCCGGTTGAAGCTTGTATTCTGGTGTCCAGCGCCATCTCCGTGGTTTACCTGCAGGGGCTATCTCCTCCACCACATGCACACACACTTGTTTGGCATTTTGAGAGATATGGGTTTGGGTCTGAGATGTCTGGGAGCACACAGCCCTGGTTCTGGATTGGTTCTCAACTTGGGTTGTATCTTGTTGAGGTGTCCGTTCGGATATTTGGACAGTCGGAGGACTGGTAAGAGGACTTGAGAAGGTTTGTGGTCTGGGTTGATGGTGCTCTGGAGGAGCTACTGCCTCCACGTTGAGATCTGCAACCTCTTCTTCCACAGTCTCCTCACCACAAGGGTTTCTGCTCTTCTGCAGCTGGGCCTTCTTCCTCTGGATCTCGTTTCTGAGGTTTGTGGCAAAACGCTCACTTCTACGACGTGACTTGGAGCTACGGAACTGACGTTTCTGTGATTGCTTTGTGATGCTACCATCATCTACGCTCACTTCTCGCCCATTCTCATTCAGATGAGTGTCCACACACACGTTAACAGCTACAGATCCAAAGTTCTTCTCACTGGTCTGAGAGTTAGCAGTGGAGAATCCATTCTCCATGGGATTTCCAGAGACATTACTGGGCTGCCCCGAGAAATTCTGTCCAGAATCTAGAGGATCCTCCTCTAACCTGGGATCCTCAAGTTCGGAAGTTGCCACTGAACCAGGTGTGGAACATCTACTCATTCCCCAGTTGGCCTGGGCCGTATTTGGACTAGTATCACTCAGAAAACTCAGTGACCACTGACAAGTTGGAGATGCACAATCATTTTTGTCACCAGTAAAATCCATCATATGCAGCTGAGAAGCTAGAAGTTTCTCAGGTGCACTGTGTCTATGCATTGCTGACTGGATATTACATTCTGGTTGGGCATCTAAGTTCTCATCCCTATTCCTTTGTGAAAATGGACTGAGAGGAGGTGTAGATGCCACCACAGATTCTGAATAGCTCTCCAATTGTTTTTTCTCACAGTCAGTTGCTTTGCTATCTCCTTCAGAGTCTGTCTTAGAGTTGAAGGTGTAATAAGGTTCATTGGTGCATCCTTTACGTTCTTTCTCATTGTCTTGTGTTCCATTCAAATAAACACTACCAGTCAGAACTTCCTGGATTTGGGATTGATCTTCAACCATGCAGCTGGTTACACTTGGGATGCCTACAGGAGCAGACACACAGCGTTTATCTGTTGGTTGGCCTCTAGTAGCCCTAAAACTGTCCTTCCTCATGGGTGGCTGTGGTGGAGCACAATGTTCTTCCTCACAGCCATAGGACGCTGGTCGGACTTTAGCCTCAGTTCTGTCAGACAGTATCTTGGAGTGTCCACACTCTTCCTGCTGGTTTCCATGGCCACTGGGGGCACAATGTTGGCCTCCCTCTGGATACCTGCAGGAAGAACCAAAACCCTGGAGAAGACTGTCCATAGAGTTGGTATCCTCAGGCTTGATGGGGACAGTGTAATCGGATGTGTTTGAGCTGGCTGAGAATGAACTGTAAGCAGAGTCACGTTTGTTGTTGAAGATGACAGGATCAATGGGAGACAGCTGACTGTCATAGTAACCCTGGTTGGGTGGATTCTCCAGACTCTCCATACTTCCTATTGAGCTACTGCGGTCTGTGCTGTAGTGCCTGGAGATATGGCCCCACTGCCTGGACAGCTCACTGCACAACGAAACAGAAGTGAACCAATTTAGACGATGTGACAGTCACCATAAGGATTTGAAAGATTGCTTATAAAAAGTACCCTTTTTTATTTTTATGTCAGCTTGGAATTTCAGTATCAAATTATGAAGTACTGTTTTGAAATTTGCATTTGGCTTGTAAAATTCCTTTAGCAACTGAGCAAAAGCTTCAGTCTAAAAAGTTTCTCTTGCCACATATATTGCAAGATGGCACTGATTTCAAAGTATTTTGAAATCACATTTCGAATATTCAGCTCAATAAAAATAACATTTTATAAAAAAAAAAGTTAAAAGAACTAAAAACAGTGTATTCATATTGCAAGCCTCATTTTCCATCATTTAAAATAAAAAGACCTCAGCATTAAAAAAAAACAAATCTATATGTTTGTCTCAAATTATTAGTTTTATTACTATTTTATTTTAAATTGATAATCATATTGGCCTTTTCATTTTGTGTTACAGGTGCTGTGATTAGGTTTCCCAGTTTCAGTGGAAAGACACTACAGGACAAGTCCCTTAAAACAAACATTAATGTTGAAGTCGAAAGTTAAAGATTAGTCCCTTAGGTCACTGCTATGTTTTGTACGACAGGTTTTCTTGTGTGTTTTTGGTCACTTTGCTGGTGATCTGTGAAGAATGTCTGAGTCATACGTCTGAAAATAGTGGTGGCATCCGGTGAGCCACATGTTGACATAAGACATGAGATCACTAGCTTCCTCTCTGATTGTTTTCCTTGTGAAATTTTCTGGAAGCAAAATTCCCTAATTCAACAATAAGATCCATCTCTCTCTCCCGTGCACACACAAAGATCTGTTAAAGCTATTAGTGTAATGTACATGTTGCAAATTATATCTATATCAATTTCAAAACACTGAAATGCTAAAAAGAAATGAATCATCTGTATGATGATTATTATACCAACCTATTGTCACCGCCGGAGTGCCAAGGTACACTGAGAGGTGCAAAGTGGAGCTGCATAGCCGGGGGGCCATCTGAGGAGTCACCAGTGCCCGTAGTGCAGGGTGCCTCTGACAGCTTTGCCAGATGCCAAGAGTGGGGACGGATCACTGGCACACTGCGCCTGCTCAAAAAACAGAGACATAAGCCAACATGAAGTGATAACATCACCCTAATATTCCTAATTACCAATTACTCACAAAAAGATAACCACAATCAGGAAACCACAGCATTCAAGAGTGAGGAAAAGACCCTATACTCCAAATCAGTGTCAGTCTTAAACACATACAGGAATCAAGGGAAATATGTTTGGCTTCTCCACCTGGAACTCTTTCATACCTGCCATCCACTAGACTCTGAAACGGCTGATTGAGGTTCTTTATAAGGTATCGCAAGGTACAGCAAAATAACAGCATTAATGGAACAAGGCCCAGATTCCAGGTACATCCCATCATTCCCAAAAATCCAGAGGAAACAATGGTTTTTAAGGGCTTATTATTTAACTAATACCAATTTAAGCGTTTCCTCAAGAGGCTAGATGAGAAAAGCAAGTGAGAAATATCCAAAAATGCAATATACAAGGAATAGCAATCTTTTGTTGTCATTATAAACTACCATTCAAATGCTTGGGTTCAGGAAGAATTTTTGTTTCAAAAGAAGTCTCTTATGGTCAACAAGGCTACAATTTTTAAATAAAAAATACAGTAAAATGTGTTTTACAATTTAAAATAACCATTTTTTTTTTATTGTAATATATTTTAGGGATGTAATTTATTCCTGTTGATGTCAAAGTTGAATTTTCAACATCCGTTACTCATACAGTTTTGCAGAAGTCCTGCGGAAACATTTCTTCTTTTTATTTGTGCAGTTTAATATTTTTTGTGGAAACCACAGGATACTTTTTCTGTATAGAAAGCTTAGAAGCTCAGCATTTATTTGATCAATTTAATGCGTCCTTGCTGAATAAAAGTAACCTTTCAAAACTGACACCAAACTTTTGAATGTTAGTGTATATAAATTCAAAACACTTATAAAACAAATAGCAATATCGATACTGACTTAATTTAGCTATTTAATGGCAGTTCTCGTATGCGGTTATTGTAAAGCATAAGAATATTTATTGTAATGCAACAAATTAATACACATTAAAGAGTTATTGCCACACAATTGTTACACACCAACGTTATTGCCACACATGACATTAAGTAAACAGAGGAAAAACATCAACACAGAGGCACGTCAGAATCTAAATCTCATCTCGTTCATTTCACTCACAAACACTAAATGTAATTAATATTTCATTCTGATCACTTTTGCAATCGCAGGAAAATCGAGATTTCTCATGACAGTTCATAACTACCGTCATCCTCTTCCAATAAAACTTACAATCTAATCAAAAACATTAAACCTAACACCAAGCTGATCTGAGGTTCCAAAAGTACAGCTATGTAAAGACAAAAGTAAAAAAAAAAAAAAAAAAAAAAAAAAAAAAACACAAAACGAAAATCAAAAGAAAAAAAAAAAGGTTTTTTTTTTTTAATGTAAAAATTAAGTTACGACTGAAATCGGGTCTATTAGAATATGATCTGTCCTCAGAGTTTTGACTCAACTACGCTTAGATTTAGAGAGAAAAAAAACATGTAAAATCACCAAAGCAATCAAAGTTTTAAAACAAAATAAAACAAGCAGAAAAACACTCGCCTTAGCACAGCAGTACAGTTCCAGTGAAATACACCAAACAGAAACCAGGCTGAAACTACGGCTGGTTTGACCTCCACTTAAGGTTTTCTGCACATTACGAAATGTCTTGAGATACTCACAACACTTCAGTCAACTCCAGATGTTCTCAAAGTAAGAGAAATATTCTTGAGACGAGTCCCATCAAAGACTGTTCAGCTTCAGGTTCAAGGTGAAGTTCAGGTCTAAACCATCAGTAGACACTTCGAGTCAAAGGACAACCCTGAGGTCTGCGGTTTCTGCTGTGAGTGGTCAGTCTTTATCAGGACCCTAACGGCTTCGATGCTCACATGAGTGAAGGTTGGTGGTCATTTAGCTGTAATGAAGCAGCCTGAGGCTCTGACCAGATTCCTAGTCCAGGAAAAAATTAACAGACAAACACTCCCCCCCCACTTCCCCTCTCAAACAGCAGCACACACTCTCTCTCTCAATATTTCAAGTCACAACTGAAGACCAAACGGCATATTCTCTCTCTCTCGCTCGCATACTCACACACACAACCTCCCACTCACTCGCTCTAATGACATTTGGGGGAGAGGAAGCGGTGCTCAGACGAAGAGGAAACTATGTTTGGGGGAGATAAAGCGGCAAGCCACTGCTAAAATAATACCTAGCATTCTCTCCTATTATTGTTTGAATGGGGGAAAAATGTGAGGGCCGCTTCCTGTCTCCCTGGGAGAGCAGTCAATTTCGGCCAGTAGTGGTGAGAGAGTAAGGGGGGTGGAGAGAGAGAGAGAGAAAGAGCAGAGGAGGATATACTGTATGTGAAAAAACGGGAAACAAATTGGTTGAACAAGACAAAATGATTGAAGTGGTGCATTGTCGTTGGGGCATGAGGCCAGGTACATGTATTCTTGCTCTTTTCAATAGTGAAGAAAGCACAACAATGCAAAGCACATCTGAGAGGCAACAATGTGCGATTTGTTATTCCAGCAACTGCCTGAGAAAGAGAATAAAATGAAGTTTAACTCATATCAGCTGTGCTTAATAAACAGCTTTTCCTGCTCTAATCAGAATGGCTGATGAAAGTCAAAATGGGGTCATTCTGATTAACAACTGCAACACTGACAACACAAGAAAATCCAACAATCATGTGTAGGACAAATTATAATTGTGTACACAACCTCCCACTAATGGGCTCTTCAGTTGAAACCGTTAACCCAGTCATTCTTATAGGGACAGTTTCCCCACAAATGAAAATTCTGTAGTCATTTATTCACCCTTGTGTTGTTTAAAATGTTCTTCAGTTGGACACGGAAGTAGGTATTTTGAAGAATGTTGGCAACTAAACTGTTTTGGTGTCCATAGACTTTGTGGGAAAAAAATTGCATTTTAATGAGGTTAGAAACATTGACTGGACAAACACATTGAATGATGAGCACACAACGTGTTTCAATAACAGGTCTGCTGTCCATCTGTGGAAATGCTGGAATAAACTAAGCATAAATGAATGAACTGTACTGTATGGAGGTGTAAACTGTAACAAGATGATTGATCACTGCACAATGACAGGACGCCCTTCTGCTACAAACTCAAAAGTATCTACTTTTTTATTACAAAAAGAAAACATACTTTTAGGCCATAGTATAAGTAGTCAAACTGGGATGCAGCCCATCTTTTATACCACAAATCTGAGGTTAGTGCACAAGTGTGTGGAACATTAACTCTGGATATAAAAAGCCATTAAACCAGGGTTAAGTCCTTAAGTGAAGCCATTATAAAACCATTAAGGGTATAGAGTTTCTGTTATACCAGCATGTTAAATTTACATTGAAATTCTTTGTAGTAACTGAGATCGTGATTGATAGCAAACAAGGGTGGATAAACCACGAAATGATAATATCTTGAGGTGTGAGGTCACTGGTTATTGTGAGAAACATTGGTGACACACACAAGTCAGTAGTACTGCATGCTGTGCTCTGGTCAAAGATCCTTCCTCTCTTCTGTTTTTTTTTTTTTTTACACCAACACTGAAAAAAAAAAGCAACTGCATTTTTTCCAGTTTACCTAGAAATGCAGTTTTCTTGAAACTAACATAAAAACCCTTGTCAGACCAGCAGAATTATCCCAAACTACTCGAACACAGTCTAAACAAAGAATTTCATATTGTTTAAATGTTAAAGCTTTTTGTACGTTCCATTCCCAACATGCATTGCAGCATTAATATATTATGCAGTTACTGTTATAGGATTATTATTTTGCTGACTTTATGCCTTTTTTTTTTTTTTTTTTTTTTTGCAGTGAACACATCAAATTAGTCCGTTAGCAGTCCTCTTTGTCTTACTGTAAGGAATGCATAATGTACCATGTCCATATCTAATTAGTCAATTATTCAAAAATAATACCCTGATCAAGAATATAATAGAGATTTGTCCAGATTGCAATGCAAAGAGAGAAGCATAAAAACTAAATCATATTATGCGCTGTCATTTCAGTTACTTTGTGCTAACAAAGTACAAAATAGTTTCAAAATACTGGTGCTACTATGTATTTTTAAAACTTGTACCATGTTCCATACATGTGTATATCTCTAAATCAAATGGACCTTTCACCTTAAATTAGCTATTAATTTGAAGCCTATAAAATTATATGCAACAAGGTCAAAAATAAAATAAAATAAAATAAAATAAAATAAAATAAAATAAAATAAAATAAAATAAAATCCTCTCCGCTTTCAATCCATGCAATCAGCATCGTTTGTTCTCTGGTTGCCCGCTTCCCGAAAACAGCGAGCGAGACGCAAAGGCTGCATTCCATGTAATCACCCAGGCTTTTACCAATATGGCCACAACGAAAAACACACCACAAAAAGAGAACACACAAGATCTGCTCTCCACAACAAAATATCTTTTTTTGTTTTTTATTATCCTCCACCACCCCGATCTTAAAGTACTTTTTAAGGGGAAAGAATGCATGTAAAAATGCATCTTGGCCTAAAAGCTTATCAGCAACATCAAACCCTTCCTAACTATTTTGAATAGAAAAACATAGCAGTGAGATGTGCCAGGTCATCATGACCCTGGTGCCCTATTAATCACAAGAGCATAAATTGAATGAATAAAAGTATGCAAGTCTGTCGACTCGGTCTTAACAAAATTTCAACAACAGATGTTAAAACAGATGCACAGCAGTCCATAAGGCTTCACAGTTTACACCAATGATAACACCACAGTTTGTTTACACTTTCCCTGGCAACTGAACAGAAGTTAATCTAACTGATGGCCTGCATTTTATCCACATGTCCAGCATATCAGTGTTATATCACAAAACATATTTACCATGATGAGAACTATGGCATGGTGCTCTGGGCTACTGGGCCTTTTAATAAAAAAAGAAGCCATTTCAGTATGCACAGTCTGATCGTAATGCAATCCCAAAGGACAAACCCACACATGGAGAACTGTCTGGATTGATCACTTGACACATTCCAGGAAAAGGAACATGTCTTCTTTGTCCACTATCACTGAAAGACTCACACACCATTCACCAATTTTATTCTCTGATTTCAGACAATATAAATTTTTACTGGATATTTCATTGTGCATGCTCATTTTTCCTATTTAAAGTGGCCATTATATGACAGAAGAAGAAAATGTTAAAAATATTGTTACAGTACAAACACTAATATTTTATTAGCTTGATTTATTTTTTGTTGTTTTATTTAGATAAAATAATAATATAGAATTCTAATATCGGCCAAAGGATTAAAATAATTATTGATTATCGATGCACCCCTAATATACACTGTACATGTACAGACATTTATCCTGTGCACATTTTCTTAACAAAAGACAACAAAGAAGGCCATAAACTATAAATTCTATGCACACAAGTTTAATGAAAAACATATTATACAGTGAGGTTGGCATGATGAAAGTTTTGGAATCTGAAAGGTCTTGGAGTTTTGTTCATAATATGTGGAAAGTCAGGAGGGGGGGTGGTGGTCTTGGGAATGTAAGGAATGTCCATTGTTTTGGCATCGAGTCTCCTTTGTTCTTTCTTGTTCCTTAGCGCAGCGGGCAGGGTCTTATCCTGAGTTTGCTGTCTCTGTCCTTCATAACTCTCCTCCAAGGCCTCTTCAAACCACAAGATCATAAACTCAAAGAGTGAAGTGCAACTGGGGTTTCTCCCAGAGAGACCAGGCAACCTTTGATAGATGATTACTGAAGTGGCTCTCCACACTTTATTTCCTCAAGAGAGCAGTGGTGCTTACAGCTTTAATATCAGCATTTGGCCAGTTGGCTTCTTACAGTACATTACAGCCATTGGTTCCTGTAATGTGAATTGCACATGGCTAAATGTGTCATTTATTTACTTCACTTTATTTAAACTCTACCAAAAATGCTGAGACATGGAAAAATGGTAATGATTAAAACATGTAATGCATGTAGTTTATAATTTTTCCCGTCCCAACAGTGTGAACAATGTGGTGCTTTCAAAATATTCTTGTTTGTTTGAGCAGCCCAACATGCACATGTCAATTTCTGGCTCAAACAAAGCTCACTCTGGGGTGGTTTAAAGGGAAAAATGAAAATCCTAAAATCATTAACACCACTTAATCCCCTTCAATATCTTCAATACCGTTAAGACATTCTTCTGTTGAACACAAAGGAAGATATTCTGAAGAACACTGGGGTCCAAACAACATTGGGCCCCACTGGTTTTCACTGTAGGTACAAGAAAACACATTTCTTAATATCTAACCTGTCCCTTTAAGAAATCGAATTTGTAAAAATTTGAGCAATTCTGCTTGATGCCACTAGCAGCTCGGAAATTACACACAGCACTTTTAGGATTAATGCTGTTATGTATGGATGATCTAGTGTAATAGTATTCAATGGAAAACTGTGAAGAACCAACGTGCCAATTCCTCAATAAATCCAGAAAGATATGCCAAAGCAAGACAGCATCACTTCCCTCCCTCACGTGGCTTTCCTGTAAAGACCTACCCTTCCTTTAAGTCTGAACATGTGTGTGTGTGAATCAGAATATCTAAAAACTATATGTTCACAGTCCAAATATGGTCTGTGTTTCAGACTTGGCTTGAGTCAGGGACAAAATACGCATTTCAAAACAGTTCTTCCGCCCCTGACAATGGTTATTTGCTGTAAATAAACATTTCTGTCCCATGGTTCCCAGCTCCGCTCCTAAAGCTGCTATTACAGTCAGCATGTGTAACAGGAAGTGGGAGTAAGAACTAGGAGGAACCAGACATCCAGAAATTTCAGAAGCACACTGTTCTCTATGGCAAGAGGGGCACCACACCTCCAGACAGAGCACATCGGGTTTTGATAACCTCAACAGATCAACTGCAATTTCTTTCGGTGTGTATAATATACATTTTTTATTCTTGTAGTATTTAGTACTTACAAGAACTAGACTGGTATGCAACTCAAAAGGTGAAGACACAAACGCTGAACTAAATTGTGCAATCCCAAGTTGAACAAAGTGGATGAAGTGCATAAAATCTGCATTCCAGACAGCTGCTGCTAAACAATAGAAAGTGTGTGTGCAGGAAAACAATACAGTGTGTCTCTGGACACCTCAAACAAAAAACAACACCTTCCAATTCACAAAGACAAGCCAGGATGACACAACAGCTTAAAAAAAAAAAAAAATACACATATATATATATATATATATACACACACAAACACATATACTGTCATTATATATATATATATATATATACACACACACACACTTATTACTGTATATACTGTCATTACTAAATTTTTTTTTTTTTTTTTTTGTCATTTAAAGTTTATTTTTTTACACCCGTAATTCTCAACCAGGAGGTCGGGACCCACTAGGGTGCCTCAGCAAACCTCCAGGGGCACCCAATAATCCTTGCTATTAGATCAGATGTTCCACCCTGCAAAAACCCATCTCAGGTCAATTTCTAATCATTGACGGGGAGGTTGGCATTAAACAAACAAACGCACACATAGACAAACATCTCTATCTTGGTGCTAACTGAATAGTCTTACATTCCTTGGCCTTTAAATGGAGGTGGAAATGAGCCCTGCGTGATGCATGTGACCTTTACTGACGTCCAAAGATGAACACACACACACACACACACACACACACACACACAATTACAAAATCCTCTCACACACATAGTCATTCTTTGAGCTATAAATCAGCCATAAAGAATCTCTTTTTCACACACAACATAACTGCAGAAAACTGATACGTCTCTTAACCTTTTTAGATGTTGCAAAAAATGTAATCATGTGTTTTTTGCTAAAGGTTAAATGTGAGGAACGGTGACTATGAAAAGTCGGTAAATAGTGCCAACTGTACTGGCCTTAAATGACACAGCTGTGCCTGTTAGATTGATTGTTAAGTATGAATAAACATGCATTCTAAAGCCAAACCATTAGCTTTATACAAAAACAGGCTGCATGCAAAAAGGCAAATTATACAGCGATAGTCTATCCACACAGAAAAGTCAAATCTGATGCCTTGAAGGCACAGTCCCGCTGTTGTAACTAACCCACAAACAAAAGAAAACAAAACACACATACAAACACACACACAAAGAAAGTAGCATGTGCTGCCTAGAAAACCACAGCAAGAGGGAAACCACAGGCAGGGCAATAACACTAAGACTTCAGCATTTCTGACTTGCTGCCAAATAAACGGATGTAAAAAGAAAAGGAATTTTTTCCATCTCTACACCCCTCTCCTCTCCCTCTCTCCTGAACCTCTGGCTCTGTGGCTAACTTCTGCAGAGCTGGTGTTTGGATGGCTATCCTAAACCTGGAGGTTTAAAAGTTCAGATTTGTCTTTGACTAAAAGCATGTTTACAGTCTGAGACAGCAATTTCAAGATCTCATACCTTAAGTGCACTCAAGTAGGTTATGTTTTGTGAGAAATCTTGTGAGAATTCTTGTGTTTTGAGAATCTTTTGAGTGAGGGGTTGGACAAAAATAAACAGCATATTGAATTTGTTTATTTGCTATAGATAAAATAGATACAGAATGTCAAGAGGTTAGAGGATGTAGAGAGATTGAGAACGAGGGTAAAGAATGAGAAGATTATAAAATGAAGTCATAGAAATGAAAGAATATTAAAGCTATAGTGTGACAGCTTCAGAGTTATTACAGATAAAAACTAAAATTTTGCCAATACCCAATGGCATAAGCTATATTAAAAATTCTATAAAATTCATCTAAAATATCACAAATTATGGTGAATTTTGTTACAACAGTTACAGATCATTTTGAGGACAAGATAAAAGTTATACTATAGATTGTTATACTATAGTATTGCTACAGAATGAGAGATTATAGAATATTGAGTGGTTTTAAAATGATAAACTTTTGAGAACATATGGAATGATTTTATACAGGCTACATAATTTCAGAAACTACAGATGGTTTTAGAACGTTGAGAGGTTTTAAAATTATAAACTCTTGAGAGGATAAACTGTATAAGATTACACAACTAAAATTGTGAGGCTATAGAATGAGCTTAGAGAATGTTGAGATGTTAGAAAATGATGTTTCAGAATATTTAAGACAGAAAATGAGGTTATAAAAGCTGTGGAGTATTGAAACTGTTGCTTAAAAGAATGAAGAGAGGAGATTGTGGGTTTATAGAGCAGGAAGAAGGGAGGACAGTATAAATAAGTGAGAGAGGAGAAAGAAGATGAAAGAGGGAGGTGTGTGGGATGTACACTCAGCTGTCTGGTAGCTGCTAATGCAGTGAGGCCTCAACACACTGGAATGTGCTGGACTCAGCCGACTGCACGTCCAGTCCAGACTCAACAACAACACACAAAGCACCTCATTTACCCTGCACACATAAATCTAGCAATAAAAGGTAAACATTTATCACAAACTGCAAGTGAATGCATCAATAAAATTCTTCAAACGTTTGTGAGTGTGTGCGTATGTGTTGGTTAGACGCCTCGTCTGCACCTCTCCACACAGCCACAGTGAGGCACTATCACATGACACTTTTGACTGTCCACATGCCTGGAAAGGGAAAACCCTGAATGGACTAACACTGACCTGGATACAGCTTAAACACTTACTAGGAGTTATACTGATATAAGAAGAGCTGATCCTGGATCAGGCCACTCTGAGTGAGTCAAACAGGGTGTGTCAGTCAATTTTGTCTGTCACGGGTGAAAAACTCATGTCTGCCAAACTCTGCTGACGTCAACTCGCATCACGCCAGCTAAAATAAACAACACACACATAATCAGAGGCTACTGGTGGACTTAACCACTGTGCAGACGCTCTCCTTCTATATATCCTGGTCACATCTTCTAGGTGTGATGTTTTAGAAATCAAAATGGTAGTTTCACTATAAAGGTGTGACCACGTAAGTGAAATCTGGCTAAATCTTTGGGGCAAAAAAAGGCCTAGTGTCTGCTGTCAATAGTGTAGTGATGTACAGTCTGAAGCATAGCTCACACAGAAGTCACTTTCAAACCAACGCAGCAAATTTACAATACAAACTGAAAAAAAAAAAACAAACAAAAAAAAAACAGGACTTCTATTGAAATTACTGGATTTCACCTACAAAAATTTGCTGAGCAAAAACTGCAGTTTGTATATGTATGTATGTATGTGTGTGTGTGTGTGTGTGTGTGTGTGTGTGTGTGTGTTTGTTGAAATGGAAGTTTCACTGTAAAGCCTTTGTAAACTAATTAGTGCAAAAACATATGAGCATACAACATATATATTCAATGGTAAAAGTGACCACACCTTAAGTTAGCATATATGCATTTGTGTGTGTGTGTGTGCGCGTCAACATGGCACTTTTACTAGAATCAACACAAGGTGCAAACTTTTGAGGGCAAAAAATAGGTCCACTGTTCTTTGTCAATAAAGTAGCAATTTATGAAGCACACACAGAAGTTACTTTGAAACTGAGCGGTTTTCTGTTAGTTAAAGTGAAGATTTTGCATAACAAACTGAACCTGATATGAAGTCTGTGAAGTGAAATTTTTTCCCCTTGTGCAAAATTCTTGATTGCGTGGATTCCTATGACTGGATTTTGTCTATGAAAATTTGCCAGACAACGGTAAATGTTACTGCTCTTTAAGTCAGCATATGTGTATGTCTGCGTACCTTCGGACGACGATTTTGAGAACCCTGTAAGAACCTTTGATGAGGATGAGAGCTTCTTGACGGGAGCCGTAGAGAGCCGAGCCGTTAATGTTCACCAGTTCATCTCCCACTCTCAACTTCTTACACTGAGCTGCCTTTCCTCCCTCTTCTATCTTTAGGAGAGACAGAAAGAAAGAGTTTAAGGTTAAATATTATATTTATATATGTGTCATATACTTTCACACATACCACAGAGGGAGGTCTTCTGAAGAAAAAAAAGGCCATATTATAATAGATTATTTTCTCCTTTCAAAGAGGACTTGGAGGTTAAATTCTTAAATCAGAGAAGCACACACACTTGACAGAATTTACTTACAGATAAGCACGTTTGCCCACACGGCCATGTCCATTTAACATGTAACCACTTCCTCTTTTAAAAATGCAGGACAGAGGGGTCAGAAGTCAAACATACATTCAATGTATACAGCCATTCATCATACACGCATACAGACACACAATAACAAGTTATTCCATTAGGGACCCTCCTACATAAAATAGGACAAAGGGTCAAAGACCAGCTCATACACAATCACACTTTCACTCAGTCACGCACATATAAATCCCAGCTTCCAACATAAACGCACACCTTTCATGTTTCGCAGACACATGCATTACAGAGTATCATATTCATTTTTAGGTCTTACATTAGAGCCCATTTTTCTTTAAACAAACACTACCATAAAAAAGCACACAGCTAATGCCACAAAGCTTTCAAATTGAAGTCACATTTCTCTTTTTAGTGATGCAAACCAGGGGATTCAAACTATAGGCCTGCAGGCCACATTCGGCCCGAGATATACATTCTTACTATAGCGTTAATAGTTTACCAATATACAGTATATATACACACACTATAAAAACACTGAGTGTTTCCTTTCATAAATGCCTCAAATTATAAAATGGTTCATCATGAAATATAATTTAATTTAAAATAGTTTTTTAAACAGAAATGATGCTTGGAATGCCAAAGTAATGGGTTTGATTCCCAGGGACATGGATAAAATTGTCTGCCAAATGCATATATGTAAAACTAAATAAGAAATCATGAAAAGTTCAGCATGCAATGACCTAACATCAGAATATTTTATTTTCTTTATTTTGAATCAGAACCAGTAAACATGTTCCAAAGTAAAAAAAAAAAAAAAAAAAAAAAACATTAATAATGTTTGGATTCACATGCCAGCATTTTGCAACAAGTGAGCCCCTGTGTTTCAACAATGAAACCAAATCTTACTGAAACATGTTCACACTTTACCATTTTGTAAGACTCATCCAATGCCAACTTACTGGTCTGCATTGTAGAGTAAACAGCTGCACATGTGTTGTGTGTGAATGTGCGTATGCAGTGAGCATTGCAGGAATATTTGATTGTGGTTTTTGAGGAGATCAAAGACAGAACGTGTCCAGAAGGGCATAAAAGGAATATTCATGTGGCCGGAATAAAATGCTCAGTGGGGTTCATACTTCACAAAATATTCAGATTTTGTCTCATAAGCAGGTCCAGACAACAATCAGAAGATGTTTTTGCATTTTCTGTGCTGATCTTGGGGGAAATCTACATAAATCTGAGAAATGGATTTAGACAGGATAAAATATTTAAACAGACCTGAGAATACCCAGTAGCTGAATGCATAATGAAATAAGCCAACATATTTAATAACCCGAACACACAGAAAGAGTTTTGTGAATAATGGACTTTCTGATTCTGTGGAAACCTGAAGAGCTCATAAAATGTTCGTTTGTCAACTTAAGTGACCTGAAAGTGCAAACACTTTTTTTAGAGACCAGAAATGTTTTTGAGACATGGAAACGGAGAAGAAGATCCAGACAGACAAATAAAAAAAACTAAAAAAGTAATTTCTGCATGACTGGGGCTACGTTTACATGACAACGATGTATTTAAAAACGTAAAAGTTTTTCACTTGCGTTTTTAAAAAATTTCACATATACACAACATCATTTTCAAAACGATTCGCGTTTACACACATCCGCGAAAACGGCCAAAAACAATGTATTACGTAAGCCAGGCCAGTAGCTGGCGCTGTCAGCTTGTTAGTAAACAGTAGCTGTAGGGAAGAGATGATTATGTGTTGTGTATGATGCATCTCCGCTGTTGGATGTAATATTGGTGAAGTAAATCCACACTTTGCTGAAGAAGTGTTAGCAAACTCTTGAGCAGCAACAACAGTACCGTATACTCCGCCTTTGTTGTGTATGTTTGTTCGCGCTTGCCTTTAAAATCGACATGTACTACGCATGCGCATGACGTCGCTGTTTTACATGGAAATGTTAACAGTGGCGTTTTCAAAAACTTGCACTTTGAAACCCATTTTCAAAAATATGCGTTTCCAGTCCCCAAAACACTGTTGTCGTGTAAACAAACAGGCAAAATGCATAAAAAGTTTACAGTTTTTGGCTGAAAATGTTGTCGTGTAAATGGACCCTGAAAGACTCTTTGAGGACTCAGAACAAGGGTTCCAGAAAAGACCTCATAAATGTCTTTTGGATAGCTTTTGATTCCTCTTTAGCATATTCTAATGACCTCCTGGGAAGAAATGAAATGAATATTGCAATAACATCACTCAGAGATGCTGACTGAATGACTGTCTTGTTCCCACAGGCCTGCAGTCTTTCTCCTGTATTCTGCTGGTTTAAGATGCAAAATAGCTGGTTGCATGTAATGGAAACATTATTCAGATGTATGGTCACAATTACAGCCTCGCTGAGGACATTGCACTCTCTTGCTCCGTCCCTCCTTCCCATCTGCTCTAAACAGACTGTTTCCACGGGATACTATAATCAACATCCTCAAAGCTCTTCAGACTGGACCACAGGGGCTTCGTCTCAATTCTGAGAGGATCCACGTGTTTGTTTGTACATGCAACACAGAGGACACTTGTTTGAATAACTCTTTTTCCACTTGGTTTTCAACTGAATGGATGTGTGTTCCAACTCAGAGACCTGAATTTGCCCAGTAAATCCAATAAACTTCTGTGCGAGTCTAAATGAAACCGGTGTACAGTATGTTCTCCAGGTGCACTGGTGCAGGAGAGAAGTGATGTGGCCTGAGTGACCTTCCATTAGTTCATTAAACTCAAAACAGTCTTTTTCCACCCTAAAATCCAATCTGCTGCACATACTCCACTGGAAAAGCCCTGTAACCCTCATAGCAGGTATGTTTTATGGCACATGTAACACTGTTGTAACACTGTTGCACAAAGAGAACAAATTCGCATAGTTGGCAGGCATACCCAAGTGCCCCCTTGGCAATAAAACAAACTCACACGCACCGTCTTACCTCATAAGCTGCCAAAGTGCTCAGAACTTCCACAACTCCCTGCGAGGAAGACCGGGCAACCAAAATAAAATGAGAAGGAAGAAGATAAAAAAAGCGTTCACCGGCTGTCCTCCACTAAATCGGTTTAACTGATGATGTAATGGCACTTCATCCATGAATGTTCACTTTCAGATCTCGTTGGATTATTTAGACGAACTTGTCAAACCGTTGGTGTCAGCTGGTGCACACCACACGGACCTCACTGAACTTCTATCCCTCGCTTTCTTTCTCTTTCTCTTTCCTATATGCCCACCCAGTAGTCTCATTCTCCCACTCTTTCTTTCCTTTCCCTTGAGCTCATGTTCTCCTTCGAGGCTTGATAAAAATAACTGCAACCACACCTATGTTCCATCAGACTTGTGTGTGTGGGTGTGTGGGTGTGTGTGTGTGTGTGTGTGTGTTTGCGCGTGTGCACGAGTGCTTGTTTGGCTTGGGCATGGGCACTGACTTGCTCCCTGGTGATCATGCAATAAAGTTCACAAAGGGACCTTTATGGAAGGTTGAACAGTCCTACGTGACAAATCCATTTCGGTCTCCCCATTCCTTTAATCTCCCTCAGGAGCGACCACTCCTTACATGCCATGCGAAGAATAAGAATTTCCGTACCCATTCTTCAAACGTGACCTGGTGGAAAATACAGTTGAGGAGGTGAATGTTAGGAGAACTTTCTGCCTGAGTATTTTTTGTTTATAAAAGCACCCCAGATGAGTAGTGAGGGCAGAGACTACGGCAAATAAACAGCACCACTGTGGCTACTTTCCAGTCACTCCTTTTTGAGATAAAAAACGGTCTGAGTTTTAGCTAGAGGAGGCGAGAAAGGCCTTAAATTACAAGAGAAGGACTCCAAAATTATAAGTCCCATTATGGCAATAGTTTAAATACAATAATGGCTTTGAGAGGCTATTCCTAGTTATGCTGCCAGTGTACTGAAAAATGCATTTGCACTCCCAGGCTCGGAGACCATAGGAGGGAGGGGTGTCTGTTTGTGTCGGACAGTGATGAAGCAAGCTAGTCTTCACCTCTCCCTGTACAATATGATTGCTAAATTCAGCACAAAGGACATGTGGGCTGACTCAGAATTACACACTGCATACAATCCAGTATTAAAAAGGTAAACACCCCAGAAAGATCTCTCTAGTTCTGAGTCAGTACATAGTTTAGGGCCCTATGATTTCCGCAACTCAGAATCCAGTCATAAAAACAGAATTTACTGTATAACGCAGAATGTCATGGAATTTGAATAAATTTTGGATGGATATATCAAAAGTAGGTCAGTACACATCAAAACACGATATGGACTAGTGTCTGTGAATATTAAGCCACAAAAATACCATTTAAATATGAATCCTGTATGTTCTGCATGACTCTGTGTGAATGAATGGCGTGGTTTCATTTACAACACACACACACACACTGAAGCGCATGTGATGCTCGCTGTGTTTTCAGCTTCTGACGCCTCAATATGAACACAAACATTATCTCTAGAACTGCTCTGAGAGTCACTTCATGAACATTTTACTATTTGAGTAAAACTATCATCATATCATATACAAACAGTAACCTAAAAGTCTTCACACCAACTCATCAAAAAAAGTTTGGTTTACCTTGAAGAAACAGTTACAGAAATAGTACTTAACGTAATGATAGTACTACTGCTACCAAGAAAATTATTAAAACATTATTAAATAAATTATTTACCTGAATTAATTTAGATGAAAAATGTAAATACACAACACAGTGTTTCTAAAAAAAAAAAAAAAAAAAAAAAAAAAAAATTATATATATATATATATATATATATATATATATATATATATATATATATATTATATATATATAGAATATATATATATATATATATATATATATATATATAATAATAATAATAATAATAATAATATATATATATATATATATATATATATATATAAAGTAAATTAGATGCTTTTGATTATTAATATTTAATAAACCATTAAAATGGAATCCAGAAAATTTGCAGAAAACAGAATTTCATAAGGCCTTAAAAATTTAATTTTGTTAAACTTTTAATAAATTGCCGTTTAATATCGTAAGTTTCATGATTTCAATTAATTAGACATGCTTTTTGATGGATAAAATTGACAATTTATATTTTAATTGTATTTATTTTAAATTGAGTATAGAAAAAGTAAAACTGCTAATATGCTAATCAGTTGCTAAGGTGTTCAGAGTGGTTTTAATGCATTGTTTCTGGTGGTTGCTTGCTTGCCCATGTCAAAACATAACTCACAAAGCTCTATATGTTGGGTGTTTTTTGGCCAATTATATCTTCCACCAAGCATGTCCAACAGCAAGTAAAATTAATTTCAGCATTAAGGTTGCAATGTATTGAAAGTAATGACCGATCATTTCTTCTGTATTGTGAACAAAAAAAAAAATAAAGAAGAAGAATTTAGGGTGATTCCATCTATTGGTTTTTGATTGGACGGAGGCAAATCTTTGTAAGAAACAGGCAGTGCTAAATGATTGGAGGAGTCCGACATGTCACCAAAACATCCATGAATGAATCATTCACAACAAGAAAATTTATATGCATTTATAAAATAAATACAATAATTTCTACTTTATGTTGACTAATTTTTTTCTTTAGCAAATGTATTGCATTTATTTCCAGAATAATGAATTTATATTTTCTCACTACCATACAGACGTCCACTGCTGGTCATTTCAAGGTTTAATATAGCCTATGCATAATACATGCAAAATCCATTAAATCATGCAACATACATCAATTTTGGTTACATTCGTAAACAAAGCAAAAGGTTTACCTGCATCAATACTTCACGGATCACATCAGTTTTTGTATTCATCATGTATGAGTGTGAAAACCGATCTGCAGCGAGTAGAGGGTCTATATGGACCATGGGCCTCTGCAGCAGTGAAGAATGGGCTCCCTGTCTCCCAGTCCCAGCATCAGTCCTGGCAGCATGAGGTCACCCCCTCTATCGCTCTATAAATAACAGGGCGTTGCTCTTTGGCAGTCTGGCTCACGGCCCGCCATTGTGCCACAGCTGGCCAGAAGAACGGTCCGTCTGAGCTGCCTAGAGACCAGAAGGCTCTTACCAAGCATTGCCAATCCCACAACAAGCAAAGGAACATAGGGAATACAGGGAACAAAGTTGCCCGTTTTATAGGAAACACTGGCTACAAAAAGAGAGAGAGATAATAGAGTGCAGAACGGACATGTCAAACAGTATTTTATGACATTATGTTCCGTAAAAGTGGAATAAGTATTTCATGTTGACTGACACTAATCTGGGAGGGTTCAGTCTTTGAATAAACTCATTTGTAAAGGAATCTGTCATAACATTTTTCACAAGACCTACAATATATGTTTGGACATCACCATTTTTCAGCAGTAATTCTTCAGCTTTTTCCAGTGGGACCTTTAGAGGAGGAGGGCTGTCCAAGAACACTACTCTAAAACAAGTGCTGCTTTATCAATGCCTTAATGGTTTCCCCAGTCAGAAAACCATGAACAGAAAACAGCCAGAGGTACGCAACCCAGAAACAGCCCCAGAGTATAAGGCTGACCTGTTTTTATATGACAAATGTACTTTTTACTATATATCTTGTGCTAAATTACATACATGACTCTTAACACAACAGCCGATTTAAAATAATGAAGAGACTCTGAACCCCACGGGAAATTATTCGCTGACTTGTGGTCATGGAAAATGGAAAGAAAGGTGTAAGATAATGGGGAAGTGTGTGAGACGAAGACATCTTAGGCAGGTCTAGGAAGTGTGGGGAATATGGGTTTTGGCTCTGTTTTGCTCTACACTTATCCGGACGGAAACAACAACAGACATCACAGCAACTGGAGCGTGGACAGAGAGTTGAAAATAAGTCACATGTATGTG
The DNA here is from genome assembly GCF_018340385.1 of Cyprinus carpio. Taxonomy (NCBI): domain Eukaryota; kingdom Metazoa; phylum Chordata; class Actinopteri; order Cypriniformes; family Cyprinidae; genus Cyprinus; species Cyprinus carpio. The sequence goes on along the minus strand of NC_056603.1, from coordinate 14,410,234 downwards.
TGGAAATGCATATGCACCAAAAGAAAAAAAATCCATTGAGGAGGACAGAGAAGGGTCTATATTCCTACTAAAGTTTTACTTATAAGTTCAGTTTTAAAAGTCAGCCAAAAGGAAATTTAGACCCTAGCTGGAATAAACACATATCCTGAGCTATTATAGCATGAAGGGAAACTTAAGACCTCAGGAAAACCAAAAACATGCCATGTATTTATCATTAGTCGTATTTTCTTGCATGAAACATAATAATGTTCCAAACTGGCTCACTGCATAGCAATTTGTTCCCCTGCAAGTGTTTATACATATTCAATGTGAAAATTAATACCAAATGCCAAAATCTAGGGGGAATGCAATTCAGAACATCAATTCAAAAAAACACAAACATACCCTGACGCACATAGAGTATATATACACACACACACACACAGCTATCCTAGGCTTTGCTTTCATTCCACAGCAATCAAAAACAGAGTCAGTGGGTCACTCTGGAAACCCCATAGTGCCCAGAATCCGCCAGTGGCCTCCACAAGACGAGGCCTAACAGCTGCCATTCCCACCCAAACTTCCCCTCTCATTCCTGGAATCTTAAAGGATTTTGCCTTGTTGGTGTGTTTCCTTATGGCATAAGAAGACTTTTCATACATGATTGTAGTTTGATGTGCTTTACAAAGTCAGAATATTAAGAAAGAATAACTAAAAAGCTATGTTTCATAGTACAATGTACAAGTACAAAAAAAAAAAAAAACAACATTAAAAGGGATTCATATTTTTTTACTTTACATTGTCTTAAATATAACCATTTCCCCATCAAATTATAAGGTAGTACATGTAGTTTTTACTTATAAAAACATTTTATATTTATTATATTTTTTTCACAGTAAAATTGTATATGTGTACATATATGTGTGTGTGTGTGTGTGTGTGTGTACTGTATACACATATACAGTATTTAAATATTTACTTTGAGTATAAAATGCTACAGTAAAAACAATGTCATTGGTTAAAGGGATAGTTCACCCTCAAGGTTGGTGATTGCCATTGACTTCCATAGTAGGAAAAAAAATACTATGGAAGTCAATGGCAACCACCAACTGTTTGATTACCAGCAATCTTCAAAATATCTTCTTTAATGTTCAACATAAGAAAGCAACTCATACAGGTTTGGAATGGCATGAGGGTGAGTAAATGATGACAGAAATTTTTTTATTTTTCTGTGAACTATCCCTTTAACTACAAATGTTAATTAGCCTACATACTTTTTTTGGTTACAATTACTAAAAATGTTTTACAGTGCATAATGTGGTACAAACTATTGAAAGACCAGTAACAGCTAGGCCAATAAAACAATTGATATTTGGCCATTTTGAGATTTTCTTTTTTCCAGATAACTTCTGCAAATTGTGAATTAATATTTTATATAAAATTGTTTCAGTTATTTTACATGTCTCATTTGACATCATTAACTTAAAAGTTAAAATTTGATAATTTTGCTGAGGATCAGCTTTGACTTACACATTATCTTCTCATTCATGGAGGCATTTGTGCTACACAACAGGGACTGCTGAGCAGTTGTATTAAGCTCTGTAAGCTGGTGGTCAGTGAATGCATTCAAGCACCCATGCTCGTGTTGCGGTCTTCTGCTGCTCATAAAAGAGAAAAGAATGAGGTTGTGAGACCTGAGTCCTCTGCAGCACGGCCTTTGTCTACTGTTGGACAAGGATTTGAGTCTCCACTCAACAAAACAACCAAACTGACAGACTGGCTGACTGACAGATGTATTATCCTCACTCAAGTCCCCTTTATCTATCCCAACACACACACAAACCTGCTTTATCTGGAGCTAAGAAAACACCTCAGCGTTACAGCAAAGCAGAAACAAAGCTCCCCCGCTAAGAACTGAGTGCTTATCAGAATGTTTTCCTTCAGTATCTGAGGTCACCGGTACAGGCTGGGACACCTCTGTCCTTGAGCTGCGCTGATCTCACACACGGCATGGAGATGGTAGTGATGGATAGGAACCACCGGAAGGGTGATTCTGCTCTAAGTAAGAGTTAAGACCTTGGGAATGCAGGCGAACCTGGAAAAGTGATATACTTGGATGCATTCAAGGTCAGAGTGGGTGAGAAGATCACTGCTGGCTTTTAGCTCCTTCATTTATGAGGAGAGACAGAAGAGTGGGGGTGGAGAAAGAGAGAGAGAGGCAGAGAGAGAAAAGGTGGGTGAGACAGCGTCAGTGAGAGGGTGACAAAGGCTTCATTCAAGGCTCAGGCTGGGGGAAAATGAGAGAGCGCTACCTCAGTGTGTTGAGCTACGACTGAGTCTAAAGTTCCATTGTGCTCCGAGACTTTTAAAGGTGTGACACGCAGCCATGGGTCACCACTGGAACTGAATCAACAGCCAATGACCTATATTCACAGGAGAACATGACCAAAAGAACAAATAAGATACGAAAGAAACGTAGTGACCAAAAAATAACAATTAAGAGGAAGTGCTCATAAATTCAAGTTGATAGAAATACACCAAAAATGATCTAGTCCGTCACACAGTGTGTGATTTACAGTGCATGTTTTGTTTCAAGGAGACTCATGAGGAAGAAATGCCTTTCTGTGGAGAAACATTTTATCACATTCCTGAATTTGTTTGCCTTCTACAGTCTTCACTGCTAAATGCTGTTTGCATGGACTTTCTTCTCAAATCATTAAACCAGCCAACACTAAGTGGGGGGGGGCATAGCTTGATCACTGAAAAAAAGACCAAAACACCTAATCCGAAAGTCAAGACACATACTAAATGTTAAACATTCACAGCACAGCACTGCAAAGATCACCTCATTATCCTGACTGCACTACTTCAATAACAGCAGTCATACATTAAAAACGAACTCATTCAAAATGCCCCAGCTGAACAAATTATACACTTAACATGTGAATCACTACACCAAAAAAAAGTTTAAAGGGACAGTTCTTCCAAAAATGGAAAAACTAGAAAAAAATAATTTAATCATCCTAATGAAGTTTAATTTGAGGCAAATGGCATCCGCATGCATATGCATATATATATGACAACAGGGAAAATTGAATACTGAACAATTTACATTAAAAGCTATAACAAATGGCTTCAGAAGACTTGGAATATAGGATTTTACTGTGCTTTCTGATCATTTTGGAGGTAACCATGTCAGTCCCCTCAGCTACTGTACATAAAAAAAGTGTTGTTATTGTTAACTAAAACTATTAAAAATCATTTTCTGTAACTCAAATAAATAAATGTTATAGTTTTAAAAAATATCCTATAAAACACATCGAATTATACAAATGATCACTTACGAGAAGTGTTTCCAAAACCTCCAAACAAAATTATGCAAACAATAAAGCATAAACTATAATCACAGGAGCCAACTACCTGAACACAGAAAACTCTGAGATTATATTACCAGATACATTGAGCACACATATCAAAGCCTAATTAGACCACATTAACTGACATTCATCTTGGAAACCCAACATTCACCCAGAGTCAGTGTTAACACAACACTAATCACATACATGACACTCAGCTCAACAACCAGCCTTTATTGTTGAGTTACTTGATCACATTCTTAACTCAATACAGCTTACTTGACTCACTTAAATACCCATTCTTTAGACGATCAGGACAACATTTCCACAAACATCCCAAAGTGATCAATCATGCTTTAGATGTGCACTGGGAAAACCTCCACCTTTTGATGCGCGTCCAGAAACAGCAGTGTGTATGTTCTCATAACAAGGTCTCTCTCCTCGAGAGGTGCGAAGCCATTTTTGAAGTGCAGCTAAGAGGAAGCCTCCTGACGGGCAGATATTGTCTTTGAGGCAAATTAAAGGAACATCAAACCACTTATTACTTTGGTGAGCTGGATTTTTATTGGAGCAACGGACGTGTGCGCTAATACATGAGGTAAGATCTCTAAATCGAATGCTCACAAGTTTCACATGCTCAACATCACCCCATCACTCTCCATTATTGCCCCAATTGCAAATATTGAGTGTATAGCAAGCCTCATTTCCGAAAAAGACAATGGTGGATGTCAGAGAGTCAGCAACCTTTGGACTGAAGTTAACTTGGATTGATCCATCACTGTCATAGCAGACATGGTGAGAGGAGGGGCATCATGATGGCTCAATCTAAGACCTGTCATCCCTCAGCTTCCTGCCATTTATGAATACGGCCATAGTGTGTCTTTTGAGGTCATAATGTGTGTGAAGTCGCCTCAGTTAACCTCCTCCACACACACGGATCCCCCTCCCCCAGACTCACCTCCCTGGGAGCAAAGAGGACTTTGGAGTGGTTTCGATGGCTGGTTGAGCCCAAATGTTGGATACGAGGTTGGCCGACAAGCTTTTGGTGGAAGCGTTTGATGTGGTCAGGTCTCCTGCAGAACACAGATGAAGTTTGAAAACGGACTCCCTGATTATCATTTACCATGTGTCTTCACAGAAGATTCTGAAGACCACAAACTTGCATTTCATCAGGCTGAGGTTAAACGGTAAGTTTGTAATTATACCAAATTAGCAAAGACATAATCATCTCCATGCAGGCCGGCGATCAGTTACAATTTTCCAATTCAATCCCAAAAATCTTATGATTAACAATAGGTTTCAGTGGGAAAATATTGTGTCAAAGAATGGAATTTTTAGGGATGCACTGATATTGAAATTGAGATAAGCACAACTTACACAACTTAAGTACACAACTTAAAATTAATTACAAGAAAGCAACCATTCTCATGTTTAAAGTAAATTTAGGCATCAAAAATGTATATTCACATTTAGATTTATTAAAGAATACATTTCAATAGTGTTATAATATGATTAGACAAACTTTAAGTGACCATTAGATGACAGATAATGCTTGAATAAATTAAATAAATAGGGTAAAAATAGCAAAAATAGGAGAACTGAGCATGCACAATTACAATGAAAAAAACAGTTGATATGATACATCAATGATATAACATTGATGAGACCTTTAAATTTAAAAACAAAAAGTCTGATAGCCCGTTTACATCAAATGTCTGGTAACAAATATATTGTGAATCCCTATTTTTTTTTTTTTATATATTTTTCTCTTTTTCTCCTCGCACTTTATTTGTAAGTTTTCAAGTATTACAAAATGTTCTAATATTTCAAAAATAGTTTAAATAACATTGTGTAACATCACATAACATGTGACTATATTTAAAGAAAGGGTCTCAGAATAAAAATAAGAGACTGTCAAAATAAAAGATACAATTACCCCCAGGTAGAAAAGCATAATTAGTTATCCCTAAAAAAAAAAAGTTACATTTTTCACATGATAACTTTTGACAATATTACAACCACCATTTAGAGTTTCCATTTACATTTATAACCAAAACTCAAAGAGTAAAGAATATTGCAGTTATTAATAATTCCAATATTATCATAGCATGATGAAGATATTATTATAACATCATATTGCCAGGTCAGTCCCTATACACTACAACCTTTCCTATTCCGTTTAACCACTCACTCAGAGAACAAACACACAACTGACACACATGCCTCACTGATTAGAAGTCCTGTCACTCCCAGCTCTGTTAAGAGACCATGTGGAAACACTGCTGAGTGTTTGTGGTGGAGGGGCTCAGGCATTAAGACCCCAATATCTCTTCCACCATCAAAGCCTCGCTGCCCAAGGCAAATGCAACGGGAGCCAAGCTCACATTCCTGTCATATATCAGATCCTTCCCACACCCATAACCAGCTGTGGACTTCACCGCAATCAACACATCGTTCAAAACAAACAGCCTTTTATCAAATAATCAAAGAAACAATTTATTTACTCTATTAAATCCAATTGCAATAACAGTGGAAAAAGGAAGCATTACTGTACCTCTTAGGACTGATGAGCTGCACACAGCAGTCCAAAACTGATATGATTTAACTTTGGGAAGCTATCCAGAAACAGAAGTATGCAGTTACTGAGTAACAGAATTGAGGAAGTAATCCCACTTTAAACAAAGATCATATTAAACAAAGGGATGATAAAAATGGAAGAAGAAGTGGAAAATGGCTTCAAATAGAGTGCAACAGTCAGCTTCTGGAAGCAAAAATCAATTAGTTTTCTCCATAGAGCAATGGATTTTTAGCAATAATTGTATAAACAAATCTAGACAGCCCTACCATGACCTTTGAGGTTCTTAACGGCATATGCTTCTGAAGATGCAACAGTAAGTTAAATAAAATAAAATAAAATGATTTTATTTTATACTCGTGGTCAATTTTATAGATTTTTCAATTATTAAGTTTGATTGTTTCATGGAATGAGTAGTTCATTCCTCATAAATTAATTTAATATAATTTTTCTCATTTTCAAATAATTTCTGGCTTTGAATCAAAGTTAGTTATGTTGTGATTCATCTCTGAACTGTTTGGTTTAATGCATGGTTTAAAATTTATGGAGAGGCTAAAATGGAATAAATGGAAAAAAATACATCCGGAACTAAAGCAGTTGTAAAAAACAAGCAGTCAGTCTACCACTGCACTGTGAGTTTAAACTGCCAGCAAACTTAAACCATTAACATTTTGCCCTAGTATAACATTTCCATCTCTCTGTCCAAAATCTTCTTGCTTTCACCTCAAAAACTCCAGCGCCTGAGAATAAGTTCCACTGACCGATTAGGAGTGGGAAGAGAGGGATGACTGGAGTGCCATGTGGTCTACATAAACTTCATAGCAGAAAAAGAGAAACGCAAGGAAATGCACAATGTTTCCATCTCCACTTTAACAGAAGAACAAAAAAAGAGAGGGAATGTGAGGGAGGGATGATTAACAAAGTGGTGAGGGGGGGGAAGCAGCAACAATGAGGTTTTTATACATAAATCAGCCTGTTCTTCATGTTCAATCAATGACAATTTCAATGCAAAACTCTTTGAGGTTTTTTTGGGGGGGGGGGTTACATGCATTTTACATGCATTTTCACAAGTCTAGTTTTTTGTAATGCTTTGGACAAGTTGCTTTTAAACCCCTAAAAATGTTAAACTCAAAATTAGGGATGTAAGATCAATTCAGTTCATTTGAATTCCATTGGAGTCCATTTTAACTACAACTTTCAGACTTTAACATTCCACAAAAGATACCTACAGTAATATGTCCAGTCACTGTTTGTGGTTGATAAATCTTGATACCATTATATCTTCTTGCTGCTGGCTGAGGTCAGAATGACCCATCATGGGATTTTAATTGGAGCACATGTTGAACACCTGGGGGTAGTGTTGTGTCTGGCCTTGGGCACCAGGTCCTTATGTTTGCTGTTTGAGATAAATGTCTACAGAGACCACTGGGGGGTTCAAAATAATGTCCTCAGGGTGCAAAGATGGAAGATAGGATCAGAGAGCAGAACACACAAACATGCAGGTTGTGCTTTGCCTCCGAATCAGATGGAAAAACTATCAGTGTGAGCGGCAGTGGCTGGAGCCATGTGCCCCAGAAGGCTCATGCAAACACAGATAAACAATGAAATCCAACGCTGAGGGAGCCTCTGTATATCATATTTATGATGACATCCAAATAAAGTCCTCACATGCGAGTGAAGAAACAGGTCGACACAGATGCATACAGATGCAGGGTTATGCATTGGACCAAGCATGTGTTTCAGTTTAAGCGGTTAACAAGTCCAGCAAGTAAATACGAGGTTATCAGATTGGCCATGATTTAACCCCCAGAAAACCAGGGGTTGACACTTACTGAGAACGAACCAGCCAGCTACAAAACCTCACTCATCTCTGGTGCTTCGCTTAAAATTAAATTGCGCAATATTACAAAAAAAAGCCAACACTGCTAAATCTTTTAACAACTCAGTTTTATCTCAGAATCATTAAGGCAATCTTCATCTTGAATGCATTTTGATCCTGCTGGCGATTCACTGAGAAACAATGATCAAGTGACATGTAAATGTCAAAAGCCTGGAAGGGATAAAAGGGACAATATTACTGCTGAAGTCCCAAATGTTAAAGCACATTAAATTAAACACAGCAGGGCAAAGAAAAGACATTTTACCAACTACACAGCCAAACCAGACTCAATGCACATTACAAGTTATCAAGATGTTTTGAGAACCAGCATAAACAACTGTAAACTCCTTCAAAGACATGCTGGAAAGGCACAAATCAAATTAATTTCTTCCCTCTGTCAGACAAAAAAATACCAGCCTCCCCCTCATGACCCCCACTGACTGAGGGGGCAGAGTCTGGGAATGTGATCTCTGGGGGTCTTGTCCCCCCAAAATGTCTTCATTTAAGAAAAATAAATCAACACGTTTTGGTCAAATGCCATTGGAGAGGAAATGGGGGGTGGGGGGTGGAAGAAGAAGAAATAAAACATGATTCCCTTACCCCCCTGTGAGAAAAAAAAAAATCACTATTTGGAGAAGATGGTTATTAGTCATAGGTGGGTTAAATTATTATTATTTTTTAAATTAACTTAACTATTTTAATAATTTGAGAAATTGAAGTTGCTTTTTCAGTTATTTGCATTACGATGCATTTAAAGTGTGCATTTTAACTCATTATTACTAATTATTCTGTTTAAAAAAAATGTTTTGAACATGAGTAATTTCCTATCTGCCTCGGGCTCATATGAGGGTTTTATCTTAATTACTGCACCGTAGTACCACAATCCCAGTCGGTTTCACACACTCAAGATGAAGTTAATGAGCTGATGACACAACGCAGGAAGCAAGAGTCATGGTGTGCGCAGAGGGATCCCTGAGACACCTCTAAAACGGATAATTATTGCCACAGCCTTATTTTCATAATCCCACATCCTTTTTCTAACCAAATAGCAGCTGCAGTTTTAGCACTAAAATTAAAAGACAACCTATAATAAAAACAATAATAAACTCAGCAATTGAATTCAGATGCAATTTCTAGAGAGCAAGATGGGCAATGTAAGGGCAACTTAATTAATTTAATGACCAGTGATGCAAATAAAACATATACAAAATATATAAATGTATACTTAATTCACACAAAAATCACTGTAAAACACAAATTATTTAAGATAGCGGTCAATAGATTTTGTATATGATGTTAGTAGGAATGACCACTCTGACCAAAACTCATGAAAATAAAATAGCTAATGAGTACTTTGTGCAGAAGTCCAGTAACTGTGCTGTAGAAATGTGTTTCTTATGAAAACATTGATTTTTCATTCATTTCTTTTGGTTTTTATGGATCTTCAAAGTCAATGATTCACAGACCTCATGAGATTCATGATCTGCCATTTGTGAAAACAGTAATTTAGCAAGAGCTTTAAGGTTGCTGTTGTTTATATCCATGTCCATTTCCTCACCACTAAGTTTTTACAAAGTTCCCAAACATCCACGAGGGCACCGTTACAATTCACCCAAGCATAAACAGTGCGTTTAAACTTTCAGCACAATGTAATCAAGTGTTCGGATATAATCAGTAAGACACACACGAGCATATAGTAAGAGTTTCTAACTCTCTGTAAACTCCTGTCTTACTTTAGTAATGATGAGCGGCTCGCCGTGCTCTAGTCCTCCTTTCAGAGTGAATCCCCACGGAGCGCCTCCGTTCAGCTGCACATGGATGTGCTGGAAAGACACCAGCTGCTCAACGGTCTCCATCATGACTTCTGTGCTTTCAGCTCCGTCCGATCGCCATGTAATCACGACCCAACTTCATCACGACAACCGGAGACTCCGGGCATGAGAGGACAGGCGTTGGGTTGGCCGGTGATGGGCTTTCCGTGGACTGTTAGCGGAGGAAGTGCTTGAAAATGAAGAGTGGATTTGAGTGGCAGATGGAACGGCCAATTAGAACAGCGCGTCGCTCTAACCGACCAATGAAATCGTACCAGGGGCGGGATTTTTATCGACCGCTGCATTGTTCATTGTATGACTGTCTGGGAAAACTGAGGAAAGTTGGCCGTTATCAACTCTTGGGTCATAACTTTCAAACTACAACGGCGGTAATTTACATGAAAGCTGGACAGGAGCCTTTAAAGTGTTTTCAAGTTAACTGAAATGTTTGAGATTTTTACAGACATTACCTCAAAAGACAATTAAATGAACAAGCAACTCTCATTACGTTACTCCCGCATTTTTTGGGACTCAATTATTTATAACTCTGTTATGTGAAATGATCACTTTTTCTGTTAAAAAAGGATAATTATTTTCCTTAAGTAGTGAGGTGGGAAAAAACAAAACTAGTGCAGCAAATGCAATAATGTAAGCTGTGGGAAAAACATGAATAAGATAGCATGTATATTTTAAATTAATATACATTCAACTTTAATAGAGGGTAATTACGATATAATGTGAAGCCTAACCGTGCTGATATACCGGAGCCCTTAAAAAAAAAAAAAAAAAAAAAAAAAAAAAAAAACCGAAAAAGTGACATAGTCAAGAACATGTAAATATTTTTTTTAAAGTCACCAAAAAGTGTATTAAACCTTAGACATAAGCAGTAGAGAGAGGAGTAGAAAAGGCCACTTGGGGGAGCTGTTGTTTCAAGTGCTGTAGAAGTGTGACATGCTGTGTTGTCAAGTGGTATTTTAACCATTTAGTAAAAGCTCAGCCTGCAGCAAGCAAATGTGTTCAAAGCTTCAGGATGAGCACTTACCTTTCTTCACTAATCATTTCCACATTGATGAGCAGCTATTTCCTCATCCATTCAGCTATGTGATTAACAGAAGTCCAGTGATGTCCAATTTGTCATGTTGTTAGGACATCTGCATTCAGCTATTAAGCTGGAAACCAAGTGATCAGAGACTGCAAAAGCGTGTCTCAATCGATTACCTGTCAAACACATGAGTGTGGAGAGAGTATGTATAGTAACACACACTCACACACTACGCTTGATCAGCCAATTATCTGAAGAGTGTGACTGAAGAGTTATAAAAATCCCAATATTAAACTAAAAATATGCAACTACAGTGATGTTCTGTATAATTCACAGAACATTCAAAAAGTTTTTTATTTAAGATTAATACATGCAATATACACATACATACATAGACAGAGAGAGAGAGAGAGTGCTGTAAAATGTATTTTTCGAAGTTGTAAAAAAATACAAAAAAGATTATATCAGATTGGTTTTAAAAGAAGGGGAAAATACAAAGCCAAAAACATGACATTATAAAGATGCTAATTTTTTTTTATTTATTTTTTTTGTGAAAATTAACATTTCAGGTCAGACCCTATAAAGCAAAGGCCAACAGGGAGCAACCTTCTGACACTGACATTATGAGGTGCTGCAGTTAAGAGCAAAGAGCTTTTCTCAACATGCTCTCCATCGTCATTTTAGCAGATACAGTCCTACAGAACATGCAGGGTACAAATCTGAACACGTACTGGAACAGTACACTGATCACCACATTAGCAGTCTCTTAGAGACTCACTGTGTTAAAGTGAACAAGGTATAGACCCCTAAAAGTAAGTAAGCAGTCATTTACCAGGCACTTTAATCCAGAGTGACTTTCAGTATATTTATTAGAGGGAAAATCCCCCTGGAGTAACCTGGGGTTAAATGCCTTCCTCAGAGGCACAATGGTGATAGATCATGGCTCTCTTTCTTTGTGTGGATGAATCCAGCAACTTTCCAATTACAACAATAAGACATTACAATTAAGAACCATAACTTGTTCTCCCATTACCCTTCTTGTGTTAATCAGTCTCTTAGCATTCTGCATTCTAATCAACATAAGCGTGCCTCTCATACACATGAATGAACAGCCATATGAGCCAGCTGAACGCACATGCAAGCACAAGCGCCCTCACGTCGATGAATACACTTGAGCACACATGTAGTGTACTTTTATGCATGACAGCACCCACACATCAGCTCAGCTGTATTCCGGTCATCTAAATACTGCTCATTTTGACACTGATGTCTCATAATTAGTTGGCGTAGGAACAATATCTATTTGTCTATATTTCTATAAAGTGTTTTGTTGCACAATCGCTCTTTCTTTTCATTCTCTTTTCTTTCATTGTCACCTTAAACATAGGTCTGAATTTCTCCAGTGACCCTTTTTCTGTTTCTTGGGCATTCACTGTAAACTAGCAATGGGGTCAAAATCTGCCTGTCACCATGGCAATAAACCTCTCCATTCATGTGAGCAGCTTGTCATCTCCATAGTAATGATCTGACCTTGACAAATTACAATGCCTTAAATTCACACTTGCACAGGCAGTTATACGGCCACATACTTCTAATATGCTGAGCCAGGGGAAATTTCTCTGCATCGCTCTTATCTCTGCTCACACACATTCCTATCACTGGCAATATTTTCCCCCCATTTTCTATGGGTGACATGATTTGAATTCAATACATTTTGTTGGTTAAAACTCAATTTGTTGTGTGACGTGCTGTTTTATAAATCAAAGAAAAGGACAGTGGATGTTGCTTAACAAATAGTGCAAACTGTTTTATACATGAAAGAGGTTTGTTTAAGACATTCAATGGCATAAATCACAGATATACACACTAATTAATGCAATAGCAAATTGTACTCATAAAGCATACCTATGCTTATATCTATATATAAACATATATCAAATTGATACACATATCTGTTTAAAAGCTTAAGGTCAGGAAGGTTAATGTATATATATATATATATATATATATATATATATATATATATATATATTTGTAAGAAGTTTCAAAATGTTGGTCCCCATTGATTTCCACAGTATGGAAAAAATACTATGGAAGTCAATGGGCACCAAAAAAAGATTGGTTGCACATTCTTCAAAATATTTTCTTTTGTGTTCAGCAGAAGAAAGAAATTCATACAGGTTTGAAACAACCATGAGTAAATGATGACAATTTAATTTTGTGGGTGAGCTATCTCCTCACCCACTGACCCCAAACTTTTGAACGTTAGTGTATATAACAGCATGTTATTTATGGATATGATGATTAGAATATGTAAAGATAAAGGACAAACTAAATTAGTCTGTATGTATAATATAGTCATAGTCAACAACATTACAGATATTATCAAAAAATTCACATACTCACATAATACACAGAACACAAAGTAAACACGGTTAAAGAACCTATTTGTCTGGTTGTCTTTGTAAGATTGTGACCATATGAAGAATATGAATTTTGCTTTCAGTACATTGTGTGTGGTCCTGATATTCCCTACATTATAGGGACCAAATGTCCCCACAATGATGTTATAAAGTTTGACCTTGTGGGGACATTTTTTTTTGTACCCTTGAGGAAACAAGCTATATATCATACATAATTAAGATTTTGAACTTCTTAAAAGGCAAAAATACATAAATAAATACAAATAAATCGTAAGTGGTAGGTTAAGGGTAGGGTTAGGGTAAGGGGATAGAAAATACAGTTTGTACAGTACAAAAACCATTATGCCTATGGGATCTCCCAAGAAATGTGTGTGTGTGTGTGTGTGTGTGTGTGTGTGTGTGTGTGTGTGTGTGTGTGTGTGTGTGTGTGTGTGTGTGTGTGTGTGTGTGTGTGTGTGCTTATAAGCTGTGTAAATGTGCGGTAAGAGAGTAAATTAATATGCATTAGAAAGCCAATAGATAGATTAGATCAGTCAACGATGCTATTTTTATGTCTTTTCTCACTATAGACGTTATACACAGAGGGAGGAGAGTATAGATGCAGAAGTAACAGAACAAAGCCTATAGAAAAACATTAACAATTAATTTCAACATCTCAATTTAGCATTCACATTAACAAAAATACACAGCGTCTCTTGCTGAAGGCCACGCCCCCTTCTGTCACAGCCGAGCTTGTAAGCGAGTGTCGCGCTACAGAAGACATGCGCGAGGAAGCGAGAAACCGTGCTGAGGTTGGTAAGCACAGGCAGATCTCAGTCTGTTAGTATCTTGACAACGATGATAAACTTTAACTCAAAGTAGGAAAATAATACTATACAGGTGGTTTTTAGTGATCCAGTTTAATTTATCAGGCTGTAATCGCACATCGTATTTTTCTTCAAACCTTCCCCAAACTAGCCATAACACTCCCGTAGCAGAGATAGTGTTCATCTGTCAACTCTGTCGGATATTCGTTTGTTGTGAAGAGAATACAGCGGTTAATACAACAGCATAATACGAATCATGAATCAAAGTCTGTAATTTTTTAACGAAGCTTTTAATTACATTTCTAAGATACGTAGCCACGTTAGCTTGTTTGCTAGCTAACTTAGTAGCCTGAAACTGTGCAATCCACGACAAGAACAAGAAATATTTGAACATACTGGGGGTTTCCCGCAGTTGTTTTGTCTAATGTGTCATGCGTTTGGTGGTCTGTGAAAACACAGAGCAAAACATAAGCTTCTCTGACCGCAGTGAACTGTCTGCATCAAGTAAATGAGTAGTCATCAACTTCCTTGAGTAATTAAATGTCATGTAATGTAAGTTACTCCGGTGTGACAGGCTATACTCCGTCTTAAACCGCCTTTTGCGAATTATTTGTGATTGTTGTGCATGTAGCTTTAGTGATTAATATTAATGTATAGACTACATTATATATGTGTAATTCTATTTAATGTTAGAATCCATTTCTAGCACCATTAGAAATTAACCAGTGAAGGTAAAAATTTGTGTAAAACGATGACACCGTTGACTAGTTACAGGATCTAAGCTTTTCAGTTTCACATAAATTGTAACCCCAAATTGCATAAGCTGTCATAAAACATTATTCTCGATTTATCGTGGTGTACATAATTATTCAGTGCATCCCAATTAATTCTGACATACCATATCAGAGAGATAATGTGCAGTTTGACCCTTTGCCTGTGGGTTTTGCATTGACACATGCACTTTAAACCTAAGTAATGTGAGCATGCATGCAGAATAGCCTTTATGAGACTTATTGAGCATAACTGTCACGTTAAAGCAAATATGGCTTAGGATTGTTAATAAGAACTCACTAGAAACATTTCAGTGCTTACTAGTGTTAAAATTAAAGTGATCGTTAACCCCAAAATTACCCCATATCTTTTATCATTGACTCACAGTCATGTAATTCCAACCTTGTATGACTGACTTTCTGTAATGCATAGAAAAATACATTTTGCATAATGTCCCCCCCCCCACCCCACCCCCACCCCCAATACAATGGAAGTCAATGGTAACCAAAAGTGTTACCATTCGTCTTTCATGTTCCACAGATGACCAAGTCATACAGGTTTGGAACCATATGAGAGTGAGCAAATGATGAAATAATTTTCACTTTTGAGTGAACTTTCACTTTAAACTCTTCATCTTCTGCCATGTTTTAGTGCTTATGAAAATCTTGATTGACTCTCCTTGTTTTTTACAGTTTTTGAATGATTGTTGTCGCCAAACATAGTTTTGAAGGATGAACCGGGGCCGTGGAGTGAGAAAAAGAACAGCACCAGAAAAATCAGATGCCTTCGAAACGTGTCACGAGGAAATACATGTGGAGATTCACCAGCTCTTCAACAAGGTCAGAAGTTATGTCCCCCCTGCTGGAGGAGAATGGACGTTGCCTGACCCAAGTGTGGTGCTCTGTGATCCTCATGTGAGTCACCCACGTTTGCAGGCTCTGAAACAAACACTAAATGAAGTGAAGAATCAACTCAGCGATAAAGACCTCTCAGTATGGCACCAGCATACTTGTTTCACCAACCGAGCAGGTAGTGTTACAGCCCGCCTTCGCTCCACAACCAACGCAGAGCTGTGCACCCAGGCTTGGGCCAAGTTCTATGAGATCCTAGGGACTTTTAAGCTTCTGCCTGACAATGCATTGAAGAGTGGCGAGTTGAACTCCATACACCTGTGTGAAGCCCCCGGTGCCTTCATATCAGCTCTAAATCACTTCCTCAAGACGAGTGGCCTCTACTGCGACTGGAACTGGATTGCGAACACTCTAAATCCATACTATGAAGCCAACGGACGTGGTTGCACTATCACAGATGACAGACTCATCGCACACACTCTGCCTTGGTGGTTCTTCGGATCTGACAACACAGGTGACATAATGCTTCAGAAGCATCTGCTGGAACTGCCGAGATTT
Organism: Cyprinus carpio; assembly: GCF_018340385.1. Classification (NCBI taxonomy): domain Eukaryota; kingdom Metazoa; phylum Chordata; class Actinopteri; order Cypriniformes; family Cyprinidae; genus Cyprinus; species Cyprinus carpio. Next base: position 14,394,183 of record NC_056603.1, on the reverse strand, counting down.
GTGAGCAACATGCGCAGTGTTGATTTGGTTACAGCAGATGGAAGCTTTGACTGTCAGGGGGACCCAGGGGAACAGGAGAGATTAGTTGCCCCGCTTCAATATTGCGAAGCCGTTTGTGCACTTCTGCTGTTAGGAACTGGAGGCTCATTTGTCCTGAAGATGTTCACACTATTTGAACACTCATCTGTCTGTCTGCTGTATCTCCTTGCATGCTGTTTCCGTTCCGTGAACATCTTCAAGCCAGGCACCAGCAAGTCTGGAAATTCAGAACTGTATATAGTGTGCTTGGACTATCAGGCCAAAGAACAAATTCGGCCATTGCTCTCAAAGTTAATCCGTAATTACGGACCAGACTTGGCATCCACAGCGGCGCTCTTTCCCCGTCGCTGCATTCCAGACTCGTTTCTAAGTCAGCATGAAGAGATATGCACTTTTTTCCATGCATTGCAAGTTAACACAATCCAGGAGAACCTCACGCTTTTTATATCCATGAGCGTAGAACAGCGCAGGCGATTGGAGCAGCTCAGGGAATATGCTGCAGAGTTTTATACGAAACGTTTCAATGTTCACTACCTCCCTCGGAAAAGCTGGGTTTGCCGTGGTGGCGTGGCCAGATGGGTAAAAATCGGTGAAAGGAAGCAAATGGGCTCTTTCAATCAGCGCAAGGAGATGGAACTTCAGGGATGGAAGCAGCGCCTTGCCCATGGAAATTATGGGGCGTTCATAGAGAGGCACTGTGGAGGGACAGAAGGGTGTGAGAATGTACTTAGTGGCCCACTGGATGAGTGCGATTTGGGAGCCTGGTTTGCCCTTGAGGGAGCTGCCCTGCCGAAAGTCTGCAGTTCCACCTTCTGTGACCAAGAAATGCTAGACTTCTTGAATGAAGCTCTGGAAGAGAACCTGAGGGTCAAAGGGGCGAATCATTCTGAAGGAGCTTTGCCAGTATGCAGCTCCTGCAGCATTGACTCCCCTGTAGGCATCTTATCTGAGATTTGCAGCCATCCTGATGTGACATCTTGTGTGGTGCTGGGAAGCCAGTCTTGGTGTGATGGCACACTTGTAGGTGTTAAACTGCAGCCAGAGTTTTTGCAAGGCCCATCCTGTTGTGAGGTACAGGATTCCACATTGCACGATGGACAACCAGACTATCAGTTTGAGCTTCTGAACACTGTGCTTTTTGCTCTGCAGAAACAGCATCAGGGATCAACCCTGGTGATTCCCTTATGTTCTGTCTTAACACGCTTCACCTCCGGCCTGGTTTTCACACTCCATGTGCTTCCGTTACATCACATTCCGCTGTTCGTCTGGTTGGCCTCCTGCTGCTCTTGTGTGTGTAGGTTTCTCTCCGCCATCAGCACTACCCCGGCTGCTGGACTTTCTCCGGGACGTTTTGGAGAAGATGAAAAAAGTTAAGCTTGAGCTGGGGAGGCAGATTCTGCAGTTTGTACCTTTAGAAGAACTTCTCAGAGGGGAAGTACCTCGCTTCCTGTCTTCCTTCAATACTGCTGTTGTTCGACAGCAGCTACATGTGCTGATGCAGGTTGAATAGAGCACACACTGTATGCCTATATTCCCTAGAAGAACTTTTCAGTTAGACTACATTTGATTATAATAATGCCTCGGTTTACTTCAATTGAATGTGTAGCCTCAGCTTGTGCAAGTGCCACAGTGAATATGTAGGATATATTGGTACACAGAATTCTTTTGTTTTATATATTTATACTGGGGAGAATAACTTTCTTTAATCTTGAATGTGCTGCATATGACTAAGGATTTTTTTAGGTATATTTATGTAACAGTATGTGCAGTTCAGAATGTTTATTTTAGTATTTATGTTTCAAAACACTTGGAAATTATGTGTTGCTTTGATCAATTTGTCTGTCATGGCTCATTTATTAAAACCTTTTCTTTAATGCATATATTGAGTGTTTTCATGAAAATATCCAGTTGTTGCTACCATAAATAACAACTAACAGAAACTGTTATCAGAATTTGAAGTATAATGGGACTATATGCACGTAAACGTAAAAAATACAAATATTTATAGCAAATATAAAAATGCATTGCAAAACATAAAAACTGATTGTGGAAAACTGTTTAATTTGCAGTGGGGCTAGTGAAAATGTTGGCAGGTACAGTAAAAAATCATTATTGCCCCAAATAGCTTATAAGTAAAAGACCAAAATGTCTTTAGAATTTGGGATCATTATCTAGAGATTTTTAAAATTGATTGAAGTTGGTAGAAGTACATAAAAATGCATTTAAATAATCACAATGGTGGTTATACAGTAGGCAAGTGGTAAAAATCATTTACCTGCAGGGTAAAAAAAAAAAAAAATGTATACCTTTTAGTTTGCCAATGTTGATAGGTGTTTTCTTGAAAAACACAAAAAATAACTATTAATCTGGAAAATGCTAAATGCATTTGCTCCTTTTCCTTAAATAATGTGACTATTTTAGTGTTCACTCTAAGCAAAAAAAGGTTTTGACAAATAATAGTTAAGTCTGAGCCAAGGGCTACTCTTATCATGCCCACACTGGGATTATGTTGTCTTCTCATTTGTAGGATTGTGAGGAACTCCGTTCTTATCAACTGTGATCATTTTTGTGTGGATGGATTTCTGCACAGCAAGACTTCGAATTCTGTACTCGCATCTGCATCTGATCTGTGGATTTCCACTAATCTCCCAACGCTATTCACATTCAACAGTGTACACATTCAGCTGTTTCATCCAGTTTACATCTAAACCAGTGCACCAATACACACACAAAACAAAAAGTGAAAGACAGCAGGTCAAAATGAAATCTTGAAAAGTCTTTTTAGAATCTTCACAGTTTAGAAAGAATCTTAACATTCATTTTGTGTCAGTACAATTTATGATAAAAATTATTTTGCAACCAAAGACTGTTCTACACCTTTCTGTCCGTGGAATGATTCTGACTGGTAAATTGTAGAATTCTACAGTCAAAATATTTTTTGCATAATGATTGCAAAACTTGTAATCTGAAGGTGGCAGGTTCGAGTCTCAGGTCCAGCAGGAATTGTTGATGGGGGAGTGAATAACCAGCGTTCTCTCCACCTTCAATACCACAACTGAGGTGAGACCCCTGAGCAAGGCATCGAAACACCAACTGCTCCCCGGGCGCCGCAGCATTGGCTGCCCACTGCTCCGGGTGTGTGTTTACTGCTGTGTGTGTGCACTTGGATGGGTTAGATGCAGAACACAAATTCTGAGTATGGGACACCACTTGGCCACACGTCACTTCACTTTCACTTTTTTAAAAATCTACAAAATATTGTTAAAAAATAACATTAACAAATTACAAAATAACAATTTGCTGGTCTTCAGAGGTTTAGACTGATGGTTTGTGCTGGTCTCTCAGCCTAGCCAAAGGGAAAATGGAAAAATGCCCAGACTTCGCTAAAACTGACAAACAGACCAGGATGGGAGACTGCCTGAAGCTCTAAGCACCCTTGTTAACATGTATGAGCTGCATTAGCATTTTGATGTAGTAAGGCTTGATGAATACAAAACATATACTGGAGTAAATTTTGCAAACTAAACAGAATTGCAACAGCCACCTGCTACGCAGGCCTTTAGTGGTTTATAAACTATCAATGTGGACTAACAGTTGGAGTAGAGGATTTGGATGTTTCTCCCTCAGCCTCATTACAGCATGTCTGTCGAGGACTGTCGGCTTAGCTGTTTCCATGAATGTATATTTTCCTAAAAGAACTCCGTAATAGAGGAATATATTGCATAAAGTGAAATGGCACACATTTACAGATGTATAAACATTACATCACTAAGTTGAACAGCAAGATGGTGCTCAATATCTCTCACTGAAATTCAGTATTTAATCCACTGCTGTTAAGGCCTCTTTCTAATGTTACTCTCTTTTAATCTGTCAGGTGCAACCTCCATAACTCTATGGTCTCAGCACTGAGTTAGCTAGAATGCATGCCAAGACACTGATTCATTAAATAAAGTGTTTTATTTTGTGGAGTGTTTCAATAATTCATCCAACATTTCTTATTAGACACAGGTTATGTTTGCAGAGCTGCTTTTGTTGAAAGGTAAAGTCAGTCATGTTTGTCTTTTTCATTATACCTGTTCTATACATTTCTTTTCATACGCAGACATTCCAGACAGTATAAATATATGCACCCTCTCTACCACTATGTCTGTAAATGTGTGTGCGCGCATGCTCCCGTTGCTGAGAAAAACTGGCCAGCTGTAATTTGGAAAGTTCCACTGCTTTGTGTGTGTGTGAGGAAGCATCCATTACTATTAGGACTTCAGCCTGAGTATACTCTGAGTGGCAGTTTTTGTTTAGTCAACACACATAACTCTTGCAGAAGACTGACTAAATTGAACCTTTTTAAGCTTTGTTATTTAAACTCAGAGAAATAAATCTGTAGCTTAAGAACTCTTTAAAGGGATAGTTCACCCAAAAATGAAAATTCTGTCATCATTTACTAACCCTCAAGCTGTTCCAAAAGCTGTATGAGTTTCTTTCTTCTGTTGAACACTAAAGAAGATATTTTGAAGAATGTTGGTAACCAGATAGTTGCTGGTGGCCATTGACTTCCATAGTATGGAGAAAAAACAACAAAAACAGAGAAAGCAATGGCTACCAACTGTTTGGTTACCTACATTATCTTCTTTTGTGTTTGGCAAAAGAAAAAAGTTTGAAACAACATGAGGGTGAGAAAATAATGACAAAAATTTCATTTTTAGGACTATCCATTTAATCTCTCACATTTTCTGTCTCTCTTTTCTGCTTTATTAATCAAACGTATTATCTACTATACAATTAAAAGCAGGTTCTTCAATGGTTTGTTCCTGTATCTTAAGAAATGGTTCACCCAATAAATAAATTTGCTGAAAATGTACTCACCCTCAGGTCATTCAAGATGTAGATGAGTTTGTTTCTTTGTTGGAACAGATATGGAGAAATTTAGCATCACATCATTTACTCATCAGTGGATCCTATGCAGTGAATGGGTGCCGTCAGAACGTGAGTATCAAACAGCTGATAAAAATATCAAATAAATTCACAAGTAATCCACATGCCTCAAATCTACCCATTAATGTCTTATAAAGTAAAAAACTGTCTCTCTTTGGAATTGTTTTGGACTGTTTACGCTTGTAAACGGTACTTGATCTGTGCATATTTTACTCCTCATTCAGACAACTTTTTCACTGGAGAAAGCAATGTTATGGATAGAAGACTTTTATTTTATCTGAAAACAATGGCTTCAAGATAAAAGTGTCTTAAAGATGGATACTGGTCAGCATGTTGGTTGTAAATATTTTCCATTAACAAAAATAGGCCATCCTGGGTTCTTTGAAGAACCTGTATATAGATGGTTTTCTAAAAAGCATCAGGTTCTAGAAGCCTTTTTGGAACCTTTTATTTTTCATAGTTTTTAGTTGAAGTGATGTGACTTGATACACCCATGCATGCATATATGAGTGCATATTATGAGTGTGGTTTCCCTGTGCATGTCTTAGTTTGCTGAGTGTGACAATTTTGATGGTCACTTATGCAGCAGGAGGTGCTTTAATGTTGGTGACATCATGCTCATCACAGATCACATGAAAATGGCAGACGTGGTACAGCTTAATCTTGACTTGGGAGAGGATCAAGCACATATGTGTGTTCCACATGCGTTCTGGCCAAAATACTGTATAGCCTAAAAACATTATTATCCCTTACATCACATGAACAACATTCTACATATGTGGGTACATTTGGCAGATGGAATGGTACGTCTGATTCTTGGGAGATTCTCTTTGCTGAGCTCTAACTCTGGAAACATGCCAATCTATTGCATCAGATCATGTTTTGTGGTGGCAGAAGGACAGCCATCGCTGTCACTTAGTTGGATTATGGGAAATAGTACCCTAGATATTGAAATCTGTTTGTGTATTATTTATTTATTTTTGTTTGTTGGAACTGCATCTGGTCATCATTTGCATGCAGATATTTATCTGTTATTATTATTGTATTTTAGATATTTATTTTTGGCTTGATTTACTGAATGAACATTGTGTAATATGCTATTTTGAGAACGTTGAACTATGAACATTAGTCAATATGGGATCAGTAAGAAATTAATACTTTTGTTCAGCAAGGATGCATTACAGTGGCATTAAAAACTTTGAAAACATTGTTCTATTTTAAATAATTTCAATTTTGACATTTTTTCAAAGAATCTTGAAAATATATATAACGGTTTCCACAAAAATATTAAGCAGCACAACTGTTTTCAGCAAAAAAAAGAAGTTTTTGAGCGCAAAATTAGCACATTAGAATGAATTTTCTGAAGGAAAATGTAAAATTGAAAACTGAACGAGTAATGGTTGTTGAAATTTCTATTTTAAATTTATTTATTATTTAAATTAAAAATTATTTTAAATTGTAAACTGTTTTACTGTATTCTTAATCAAATAAATACAGCTTTGGTGAGCATGAGACATTTCAAAAACTTTTTTTTTTAATCTTACCAGCCTCATTCCTCTGAACATGTTAATATTTTTTCTTTAACATAATCTCTGCCAACCTTTTTGCTTCCTCCTTTTTAATCTCTTAAATGCTTCTTCTCTCATTTGCCCTCTGGCATAAAATGCATAAGTGCAGTTCCAAGGCCGGGGCTCGCCAGCATATGCTTCTGCAGGTTGTGTCTCATCACTAATAATAATAATAATGTCATACATGATTACAAAGCTTCTCAAAGGTAATCATGAAGAAGTGCTGCACAGAAACCATTCACCAACTCAGCCAGGATCTGCGGTCCTTGAGTCCAAACTGCTGAGACAAGTAAGTGTGAAAAAAAGAGTGAAAAAGTGAAAGTCGTGACATTTGCCAAGTATGGTAACCCATATTGGAATTGGTGCTCTGCATTTAACCCATCCAAGTGCACACACACAGCAGTGAGAAGTGAACACACCGTGAACACACACCCGGAGCAGTGGGCAGCTATCCAGCACCCGTGGAGCAACTGGGGGTTCAGTGCCTTGCTCAAGGACACTTCAGCCATGGGTATTGAGGGAGTGATGGGTATTAAGTGTGTGAGTTTGATTGGTAATTGACAGAAATTACATTTAGTTTATGCGCAATCTCTTACTGAGATTGCTGTTTATTGCTTGTTATGGTGTATTCCTGTCCATTTTGCCTTCGCAGTTTCTCCTGTCATCTTGTAATCCCAGTGCTTTCCCAAACTAATTCTGTCTCATTTTCTCCTTTTTCCCCTATAAATAGACTGATGTGTTCATTGGTTAAGATGTTGAGTAAGGGGGGATGGTGGACAGGAAATGAAAATCCCGCAGCCCCTATAGATTCATACACAACACACTAACATTATTGCTAAACCAGTTTTATCAGACATATTCAGCATACCATAGGAGCTTAAGTTATTGAAATAAAGGAGCTTATCTATCTATGTGGTTAATGATCAATGTATTTTTAAGTAGAGTACATTCATGTACTCTTTCATGTACAGAGACAAATGTACATGAACTGACTGGAAATTTTCTATATAAAGCCTTCCACATCTTTTTCTAAACGTATCCAGTCATTGTTGTTCACTGTCAATATGCTTTAGGAAACTTTGATGCTATTTTCTCCTCGTAGAAGCGTACGAGCGCATAGGATTTGTGAACATTTGAATTAATTTCCATAATCCTGCTGTGATGCTCCTAGAGTACGGATCTGAATGTACTCGCCTGCTGAAGCTGCTTTTAAACGCGCAATATGATGCCGCCTATTGGTGAGTGTATGAATTGCAGACTTCAGCAATTACGGAGGGGGTTAAAAACTGCCCTCTCTGTCAGGATACTTGCAGTGACTCGCACAGGGGTAGAGGAGTGCTTTAAAGACAGGACACTTGTTTCTTTGAAACCAAGAGGGGAGAGAAAAACGATAGATATGGCGAATAAAGCACCAGAGCCCTTTCCTTTGCACCTGGCGGAACTCACTGCTTCCCAGTTTCTCGACATCTGGAATAAATTCGATGCTGACGGTGAGTGCAACGTCCCGGGACGAAAAGCGTTCCTAGTTTAGTCCTACATCGGAGGCTATTACTTATCCGAAGTGATTTTTGTATTGCATTTGATTTATGTCTACAATGAATTTAACTTTAATTTACATTAAATCTATTATGTATATTTTATAATAAAATACAAAAGCAAAGTTTATTTTTAACTGTAATAAATAATCTAAACAATAACCTAATTTAGTAAAATATGTTTATGGATTATGGAAGAGTGACTGTGTTCCAACACTTTCCGTGTAGTGATAGAGAAATACTTTTTCTGCTGTCTTATTGTAAAAAAATAAACTTTTAAAGAGAGGCATTATTATTATTATTATTAGTAGTAGTAGTAGTAGTAGTAGTAGTAGTAGTAGTATTTTACTCGTTTAATTTCTGGTCTGTTTTAAGTGATAAACTCAAGCATTTACGACATATTACGATATTTCTTTGCGGTATCGCACATACATGCATGTTTTTATTATGTTATAATTTATGTTGGTTTAATTGAGTTAGCTTACATGCTTAAAAAATGTAAAAGTGAGTGCAAGTATGTGAGAAGCTAGGCTGTTGCCATGTTCGCTTTTTATAATCTTGTTTTTTCATAAAGTCTCTTTTTGAATATTATGGACAGTCGTAGTTTGGGGTTGTTTTGAAAGGTGAGGTTTCTTATTTGCAGAATTCCGTTTCATATTTTGCTTGCTACACATTTGCTGGCAGAAAAATATGCTTCTACTCATTTTGAGCTGGTTGTTTGTTTTGCGGGATCTGGCAACAGTGATCTAGCGGGGCGCTAACGCAAGTGGAATCCTCAGGCAATGTGCAATGCAGTTTTACACACAGGCGTATTCTTGAATTATTCAAGGAAATTGAAAAAGCGCCAGTGGGATGATTGCCTGCTATCGCCCTGTTAACTTCTTTCAGCGTTAGGCACGCGTTTTCTCAGCTCAGTAAATTTTTGCCTCACAGGCATTGTTGGCATTATTGATTTCGCCCTGAAATGGAATCTTTCTTTGCAATTGATTTATGTGTCAGCGTTTGAGAGACTATATATGAAGATTAAAAGTTATGGGCGGGGGTTTGAGAGCCGGTGTTGTGCCCATTTTCGACCCCCTGCCAAATTATTACCCGTCTGGTTGAAATCGCTATCTGATTGCCTAACCCCTTCTCCACACCTAACCTTAAACCTACCAATACTAGGTGGATAACAATCCAGCGGGGTTCAGAATTTGGACACCTGTCATGCTAGAAAAAAAACTGCAGTAAACCAGCCTAAAATGGTTTACTGTTCTCAGTTGGTTTAAGCTGGTGTCAAATAGTTTAGCTTGCCTCCCACTTTGGTCTTCCTTAGGTCAAGCTGGTCTCCCAGGTTTCAGATGGATTAACTGGTCTCCCAACCTGACCTCCTGAATGCATGACTTGGCTAAGTGGCCAGCTAAGACCAGCAAACCATTTCAGGCCAGTTTAGGGTAGTTTGGAAATTAGATATTTGGGAATGCCATATGTCCATCAAAAGTTGTTACCGACAACCAAAGCTAGTTTTCTGGTCTTAGTTGGTTTAAGATGGTCTTTCTGCCTGACCAGCTAAAGAAAATGTCCAGAACTCTATAAAACCAGCAAACAGAGCCTGGCAAGGGTGGGAGACCCACTAAAACAACCAAACGATCTTAGGTTAGTTTTTAGCCTAAGATTGAAAACACTGAAACATCGGCATTAGTTATTCTTTAACAACCATTATCAATATTAATAAAGGTTAAAATTAACTAGATATTTTAAAAAAAGAGAGCTGTGTATAGGATGCCATATTTTTTGCTGTATAAACCAGGCATTGTTTCTTTGTAGCTCGTTGCATTTTGTCCTTCAGCAGTTTAAAACAACAAACTAGTATTAGATCCTCATTTCATTAATATAGGGAGACTGACTGTCAAGCTGCATCAGAGAATGTGAGTTGAGCCGCATCTTTGTGTCTTGGATGTTCAGTTTAAACTCATAATTTAATAAATGAACTTAAGTTCTTCTTTTTTCTAGGAAATGGCTGCATTGAAGGGAAGGAACTGGAACATTTCATTCGTGAGCTCGAGCTAGCAAGGAAAAGTGCGGTGAGTCATATACAGTATTGTGCATGTTCGTTAATTATGTTAAAAACATCAGCTGCAGCTGTACTTCATAAGTGCTGATCTGAATGTCACATAAGAACTACAGAACGAGACGTCTAGTTTAATCTAGCTTAATGCACATGCCATCTGAGCAGATACCATCTGGTTGCTATGTTCTAATGTCAATGCAATTTCTAGTTTTAGATGTTTTTTATACATAAAGTGACACTTCTGTTGAAGTAGCTATTTGAAAACAAATAGTTTTAAATTGTGCTGTTTTTCATATCAGACATGTTTGGTTGTTTTCAGGATCCTTCAAATGCCTCATTCAAAGACAGGATGAAAGAGTTTATGCAAAAATTTGATGAGAACGGTGATGGGAAGATTGAGATGTCAGAGGTAAATTTCACCCCTTTTCACTGCTGGACTACAGCCACAGCAATGGTTTGAAGCTCTGGAGAGAGAACATTCTGCAGAAGCACTCTTTGAGATTCAGGGAACACCAGGAAGAAATAGAAAGAGGAGAATGAGGGGAGATTAGGGGTTGAAGGAGAGGGCAGAAGATGGCATCTATTGAGGAGATGATGGAATGATGAAGGGTGGGGGGCGGTGAGAGGAATGAGTGGAGGGAGAGATGAATAAAGAGGGAGGGAGAGGATGGTGGGGACATCTATCATGATGATGGCACGAATGAATGGATAAAATGATTTATGCTGGAAGAAACCCTGTCATAGAGGCCATATGAACATATGAACTCCTTCCTTCCTCCAATTAATATCAGCCTGCTTTGGTTATGAAGCTATTACCTTTTTTGGCTGGTATATTGTCTTTTGAATGTTGTTAGTGGCGGTACATCTCTTTCCCTTGACATGTTTTATAAGTCCTATATGGCTTAGTAGAGGTGAAACGGTTTTGAAAAGATGAAAGGAGCATTTCCATACAGCAGATTAAAGCATACTTCGTTTGGAGATCATGCAGTTAATGCAGAAGGGCGGTGGTTATATACAAATCATCTGCATTGTGCAAATCTCACTGTATTAGAAATTGTAAATGACAATGAAGAAAATCCTCGTGGTTGTGGTACATAGAATAACACTGTAGAATTGTGTAAGAACACAAATAGAATTCACTGTTTTTCAGCCACACTTCAGACAATTTTCCTGTTTTCAGTCTAGAACTAAACCTCAAGCATCCTGCTTTATCTTGAAAGCTGGCAGGATGTAAGCAGCTCATTCAGACCACTTTTTCAAGGCTTGTACGAGTCAATGATCTTTTCTTCTGTGTGCAGCGTGTGAATCTAAGCTGGAACTGTAGATTAGCCATGTTGGGATTGTCATATCTGTCATCTTCTGCTTTCCAGCTTTTTAGGGTTTTCTGCTGGACTTAGTCAGAAAGATAGATCTTATCTTTAAAAGTAGGTTTTCCATTCTTACAGGTATGAACAACAATCATTTGATTTTAGTATCTGTTAACAGAGGAACAGAAATCAACAGAATAGAGATGTTCGCTTTTTACAGGAAGCAAATTCATTGTACTGAATAGCAGTAAATGCACAAACAAAATAAATCAAAGATAGTAGTAGATAGGTGAAGACATTTATAATGGTACAAAAGATTTCTGTTTTCACTACATTTCACTACTATTCACTTCAAAATCTTTTTCAGCACAGCTGTGTTTTGAGCATTAAATCAGCATATAAAAACGATTTCTGAAAGGTCATGTGACACTGAAGACTGGAGTAATGATGCTGAAAATTCAGCTTTGCCATCACATGAATAAATTACATTTTAAAATATATTTATTTTAAACTGTAATAATATTTCCTAATATTACAGTTTTTACTGTATTTTTGATGCAGCATTGGTGAGCATAAGAGACTTTTCCCAAAACATTAAGAAATCTGACTATACTTAAGAATCTGTAGTCAATCCAGTGCTGGGGTTAATGTTGGCTATGGATGCTTTTACGCATTCTGTTGAACTGGAATGTCTCTTTTTATGATCTATAAATGTTTCAGATATAGAATAAGCATTTCATGATCATGAAACTATATTTGTCCTATATGTTGTAATACTATACACATCCTATACACTCATTGAACAAAACACCAGATCGATTGTAAGACTTAAAAAGTACTTTTTGCTACATAGACAGAAGGTGATCCTCCAGGCCCAGGTTTGTGTGTCAGAGCACTCAGAGGTGGAACTTGATGTAGACAGATGGTTTCAGAGCTTTTCCGACTTTTTGCTTTGGTACAGTTTAGTGTCCCTTCAGCAGTTCAGCAATGATGAGCTCCTCTGTTGAGGCCGGAAAAGATAACCAAGAGCATGAAATGGTCTCTCATCCCTGTCCAGCCCTTGCAGACACTCTCTTCTTAAGCCAGGCAGATAGGATTTATACACAGGCATCAACTCAGACAGCAGCACTTGGTCGATTGTGCAGCAAAAAGGGATGTTTTGGATAAGAGCTTTGTGCTCCACTGTGCGGCTGTCCATGGTGCTGAAATCCCTTTCAGTGGAATTATAGAATGAGTCTAAATGTAGTGGTTACGAACAGAAAACATATTCAGTATATTTAATGTTTATATTATTAATATATTATATTCATTTTATTTTATACTGTATGTGTATATAAAATATAACATAATTTTTTTGTTTTTTAACAGTATTTTTACAACATTGATGATGACAATAATTCTTTCTGTCTTTATCTTTTTCAGCTGGCCCAGATCCTGCCCACGGAGGAGAATTTTCTATTATGCTTTAGACAGTTTGTGGGATCCAGTGCAGAGTTTATGGCAGTATGTAATTATTATAATTTTTTGCCGTATCTTATTTGAATTGATATCGACTGTCAACTCTCTGTGCAGATCGGTAATTTGCCTGACATGATTAATAACAATTATTAACGTCTTATTGTAAAAATGAAATATTTTTCAGTAGCTGAGGTCCCTTTGTGTGTATCTGAGTGAAAGAAAGACAGAGAGAGAGCTGGAAAACTCTATTTGCAGTAGGTTATCCATTATGAATGGCCTGCAATACATAAAGGAACACAGTGTGTATATGTGTGAGTAACTGGGTTAATGGAGGTACATTTGTTCAACATGGTGATTTTGTAAATAATACAAAACATGTTCATACTTTTGAACATCTGAGTTGTGGAAGAGGAGAGACTGTTCAGAAATGTGGACATGATGAAGGCGTTTTACTAGCATTAAAGAAGACAACACACACACATGCAATAAAATAATGCACAAAATAACACACATCCTAGTAAATCACGGCAGGCTTTTCTTCACTTTAGATCAGCTCGCCAGTAATCCCAGTGTAATTCCAAATACCAAATTCACTGGTTTAATCAACAATTTTAATTGAAACCCTGTCCGTTTCACCTTAGCAGGGCAGAGGATCTATACATATATACGTGTGGGAATTGTGGAGGTGTCTTAATGGTATTGTATCATTTTTCAGGCATGGAGAAAATATGATACTGACCGTAGCGGATACATTGAAGCCAATGAACTGAAGGTATAACTCGATAGGTCACACAGAACTTCCTATAGCTATTATAGATCCATTACTAAATAAAACCTTTTCTTTTCCCCAGGGCTTTCTCTCAGATCTGCTGAAGAAAGCAAACAGACATTACGACGACAAGAAACTGAATGAATATACACAGACCATAGTAAGTAGACACACACAATTCACACACAAACACAGCCACTCTTTAATTTGTGCTTTTTTCTGCAGCTTAAAATGTTTGACCTGAATGGTGATGGGAAACTGGGACTGTCGGAGATGGCTAGGTGAGAAGGCCTCTGAGTGAGTTGAAGTGAATGTGTATTAATACAATATTTTATAAGATGTTATATTTTGTGTCTTCAGACTGCTTCCTGTGGAGGAGAACTTTCTGCTCAAGTTTCAGGTAAGATCAAGCAGTGTTAGATTCAATTAAACAAGTATACAAGTAAAGCATTCCTGCAGCTCAGAACAGAAGAGAGCGAGAATAAGATCATGGGTTTTATCCAGGGAATGTATGAACTAATTATGTATGTCACTCCCAGGGAATGCAAAGTTTTTTTTTGTTTGTTTGTTTGATTAGTTATGCAAATTTAAGTATAGAGGTAATGAAAAACAAGACGGCAAATGCTAATATTGCAAATTGACCAGTGAGGAACAAATGCTAGTACACTCACTGTAGATCACTGCAGCACAAAAGACATGGTGTATATAGAAAGAATGTGCTTTAGAATAATACTGTGTAAAACAGTGTTCACCTTTATTTTTTTTTTGTGCTTTATACAAAAGAGATAATTTGAAAGCAGCTTCACAGTATTAAACAGGAAAGTATCAGAGTCAATGATGCACACTTCTAAAATGAGGCAAATTGGTTGGTTCAGTTTAGTTCAATAACTGTAAAAAGGTAATTCATTATGAAACAATTGCAGTTCAGCTGTAAGCAACTCTTGTCTTTATTCAGCTTGAGTCAATTCAATGTTGATTCAGTTCAGTTCAATAATAGAGTCGATGCTGCGAAATTCATGAATTATGAACAAATTGAATTCAGCTATAAAGCAGAAACCAATAGTGTGTCATTCAGTTCCATTCAGTTTAAGTTTTGAAAACTGTGATATACTGGAAGCTGGCAATTGTTTTTCAGTTACAGTAGAATCGCAGTAGCTTAAAATCAGAGCTGAAGAAAAATAGATTCGATTTGCAATATGGCAATAGTTTCTGTTTTTAGAGCAGCAGATCAGATGCATGTTTTGTGCTAAAATCATGTAGAAAACAGAATGTTTATTCAGGTACATAGGTATATTTATGTGTGTGTTTGTACTGTATGTGTTTTTACAGGTTTTGTCTGTGTCTGAACTTGACGGCAGATTGTAACTGATTTCTGCCTCAGAGCATGGGTTGATAGGGATTACTTCAATCCTACTATAGTTACGATAATCTCCATAGATTATTCTTGAACCTGGAGATGTACTGATTTGACCCAGTCTCCCCACATTCACTGGGTGCTCTCTCTCTCTCTTTTTTCCTCATCAAAACAATAGAAAATAGGTTAAGACTAGAAGAACTGGTTTATGTTCTGTTTAGTCTCGTAGCATCATCAGGGTCAAAATATGGTGACCAAAATGTCCTTTGCCATTTCGGTCATGAAAAAGATTTAATATTTTCATAAAAGTATATTATTCTATAGCCAGACATTTTACTAAAATATGTTTTGCTATATTTGTTAAGTATGCAATTATAAAAATGTTATCTAAATATTAAATTATAATAAGCAAATGCTCACAAAAAATTGTAAACCGATATAATACTTAGAATAAAAAGCAATGCTTTTGAGATATGAATTGAATGTTATTACTGTCATTACTGGAATTCTGTATTACACAAAGCCATTTTCTAAATTACTTTTATGTGCAATATTTGGCGTGAATGCATCACATTATTATATTAAAGTGGCATGTTTACAAATGGTATGCATGTTTTTATTTATTTATTTATTTTTACAGTAGCAATGATGCTATATATTGTTGCACTGTTCTGTTGTAATCCAAAGGATTAGAAGGATTATTTTCCAGTTATGAATATTTAAACGCTCAAAATAAAATCTGAAGTCAAATTAATATTTTACTATAACCCTCGATAGACACTGTGTTTTGCACACACATGCACATACACACACAAACCTTGAGCAAAAACTAATGTCTCTTTCTTTTTCATCATCAGAATTTCAAACTATCTGCTGAAGAATTTGAAGCAATCTTCACCTATTATGATAAGGTCAGATAATGGGTATATTTCTTAAGTTTGTTCATTTGTTTTGTGTTGTGGATTAGTTATCCACACATGACCATATACACAAAAAAACAACACTTTAGCACTGCTATATGATAGACAACCAGAAATTCACTATCATGGTATCCACTCAGATACCATGTGTACATTATGGAGACGTCCTTTTCTTGTCAGATTTCATCTGCATTTATTTTTCCAAAGTGTTATGTCAGATGTTAAGTAGACTCTTAGAAAATGTTTTTTTAATAGGTTTATGATTTAGGATGTATGTAAAACTGCTTCTTTTTCCCCCTCAACAGGATGGAAATGGTTACATTGATGAACATGAACTGGATGCACTGCTGAGAGACCTCTACCAAAAACATAAAATGGTAACTTGATGTTAGTTGGGAATTAAGCATTCTGTCTTTTAATTGAAATTGTGGCACAAAAGCTACATATATATATTTTTATATATAATTTAATGCTGCACAGTTGAAAAAAAATGTCACAGAAGCTACAATTACACAAATAATGGTATGAAATTGTTTTAAATATAAAATTATGATGAATATAGATACTTAAAAATTATATTTGGATTTGGTAAGATTCTTTTGGGAAAAAAATGAAAACTTAAGATGATTTTATTTCAAATAAATGCTGTTCTTTTCATCAACTTTCTATACATCAAATAGTTTTCTCAAAAATATTAAGCAGTACAACTGCTTTCAACATTCAATTAGAAATGTTTCTTGAGCACCAAATCAGCATTTTAGAAAGATTTCTAAAGGATCATGTGACACTGAAGACTGGAATAATGGCTGCTAAAAATTCTGCATAAGAGACATCTTTCAAAAACGTAAATTTGGAATAATACATTTAAAATGATATATACATAATCCTGCACTAATTCTGCATTTCAGTAATAAATATCGGTAGTCTGAATACATATAACACTTCTATGTGTGTCCTTCTTTAGGTTGTTGACCCTCAAAACCTGTCTAGCTCAAAGAAGAGCATCATGGCGTTATCTGACGGAGGAAAGCTGTTCCGCACAGAGCTGGAGATTGTGTTATGCAAGGATCCGTCAGTGTGAACTCCGAGTTCTTAACTCTCACTTCCTTCACCCACCCCAATCTAGCCAAAGCAGGTGCATGTGGTGGCTCTGTTCCACCTCTTATCCTGTCAAAGTTAATCAGCATCCACAACATACTCATCTCTCCGTGGCATGCCTTTCCCAAAGATATGGCTTCTTGATGTGTGCATCTCTTGCTTGTCTTTTATATGTCAAAATATGACATTGTGGTATAATAATGGATATATGGTCTTATTCTCCTGCTTGTACCAAATCTTCAATTCAGTTTGTTACTTTCTGTAGCCTATGCAGCCTGCTCTCTCTCCATTCCCCTCTTTCTCTCTATCTTTCCAATCTCTCCCATATCTCCTTTTTTGTTCCTAGCAAGACTGTAGACTGTTCTGTTTTGCCAACACTGCTAAAAGAATTATTGAAATAAAGATCAGATAATACATTTACCTTCTAAACTATACTGTTTTTCTACTTTAAAGGATCTGTCTAGCTTTTTCTTTAAATAAAGGAACATTTCCATATTTTCAGGTTATATTTTGCAAGATACGTTTAATGCCCCTAATTTAATTATGGCTGTCACTGTTTTGGAAGCACATAATGGTAATAACGGGCACCTATTATCATTGTTCGGATGTGCCATCTTCTCAGGCACACTGTGATCTCGTTTTCCATTTAGATAAATCCAAACGCGGCTAACTTATCTTTGCAGGCCTGCAAGAAAAGGCGCGCATCTTCAAGCCAAAGCGAGCGCCGTAGCACAAAGAAGTGTTTAGAGCTTATCTTTTTCATTTTCATGGTAGGAATGTTCTTTGTGCTTCATTAATCTCTGATACAGGATAGAACAGGAACAGGATTGTGGTAATGCAGACAGTTTTCTTGGCTTCAGTTGCTCAGTTTCACCCTGAATATCTTCCACAAAATATTTATGCTTGTCCTGTTGGGATCACATGCAGTTTATTACATTTTTTGAGAGGAGAAGGCAAACCATGGAAACCATCCTGCAGTTTATCAACCCAGCTAACAGGGAACTTTGGCTAATGTTCTGGTATTCCACTAACATTAATTCAACCTTCGTTCAGAATGATCTGATCTTCAGTAATGTTTTCAAAATGGTAGCAAACAAAAACGTTATTCATACATTTTTCATGTAATGTTTTTATTCATAAACATTTTAGTTGGATATTCAACTAAAATTATTTCAATATTAGCTACCAATTCTTTCAGAATGTTCAGATAAGATCCAAAAGCAACGTTCTCATAAAATTAGCAAAAAGTTTTAAATAGAATAGAACCTTAATTATTTAAAAAACATTTAATAAACAAATTCATAGCGGGAAAGTTCTTAGAACAAGTGTGTTAGTCGTGAATCCACCTATTAAATAGATGATGTTTTCAAACTGCTGAGGTGTTATCGTTTCATGATTTTTGTTTTGAGACCGTTGTGATAGTTGCTCTGTCACTTACTGACTAGCTGTGCTACAAGACCTTGCGCAGTCTGGGAAGGCCATCAATTAAATATCAGCACTCTCATATATTTTTTAACAAAAGTGTTTAAAATAAGACTTAGCTCTGTATGGCTCAGCTCACAAAAAACAGCACGTGCACTTTAGACGCCTCTCGAGCACTCCAGCGAGATAAAGCACTCAGGACTGAAGCAGCACACTGCATAGATGTGTGGAAACTGATGGAAACAGACTGGAAGGCTCAAGATAGACCTCTAGTGGCTGATACCAAAACATCAGCATTAGTGCTTTTTACTTTTTACTTTGTCATGACAGTGCTGTTTTTTCAACTCAAACGAACCATAATTTACTTTTGGATATCTAAACTTATAAATGCGGTTTATACTACATATATTGCTGCTAGATGCACACCCTACAGGAATCATTGAATGGGTTGTACTCTGAGAATCATAGCTTGGATTCCCAATCTAGACATCACATATGTAATCCCATAATTTGAAAATGTATATGGCAATGTATATGGCAAGACATAGCTCAGTAATTTGACCAGTCTTGTAAGCTTTCACAAGTTAATGGGCTGAAAAATGAATATCTATTCTTCTCATTGCACTCATTGAACACAATCTTAAGATTTATGACCCTAGATGTTTTTACACCTACACAAAACCAGGACAGAGTAGTACAGAGCTTCAACAGGAAAGCATCTGTCACAGGTGACCTTGGAAGCTATATATTACATCTTGTCATTTAGCAGACGCTTTTATTCAAAGCGACTTACAAATGAGGATAATGGAAACAATCAAAATCAACAAAAGAGTCTCAGCTTAACGCAGTACACATACTGTAGCAATGCTTTTTTTATTATATAATAAAAAGAAAACAGATAGAAAAAGAAAATAGCAAGCTAGTGTTAGATGCCTTTTTCCTTTGTTAATTGTATATTAAATAAAAAGAAATTAGATAAAAATAAAAATATTAGAGAAGCTAGTGTTATTTTTTCAAGAAAACAAGCAGTTAGTAAATGAATAGAGTGCAAGTCTAAAATTTTTTTTTTTTAAAGAATAGAATTAGAATAGAGAGTGCTAGAGTTAGAGAGCAAAATAAAGATGGAAAAGATGTGTTTTAAGCCGATTCTTGAAGATTGCTATAGACTCAGCTGCTCGGATTGAGTTTGGCAGGTCATTCCACCAAGAGGGAACATTTAATTTAAAAGTCTGTGAAAGTGATTTTGTACCTCTTTGGGATGGCATAATAAAGTGACCTTCACTTGCAGAATGCAAGCTTCTAGAGGGCACATAAGTCTGAAGTAATGAATTTAGCTAAAAGGTACTGAGCCAGTGGTGGTTTTGTAGGCAAACATTAATGCCTTGAATTTTAAGCAGCTATTGGTAGCCAGTGCAAACTCAATGTGGTCTGAGAAAGTCAGCTGATCATCAATCATAAATCCAAGGTTTCTGGCTGTTTTTGAAGGAGTTATGGTTGATGTGATTAGCTGGATGGTGAAATTGTGATGAAACGATTGGTTTGATGGAACCACAAGCAGTTCTGTCTTGGCAAGGTTGAGTTGAAGGTGATGGTCTTTCATCCAGCAAGAAATGTCTGTTAGACAAGCTGAGATGAGTTGAGTGTCATCAGCATAGCAGTGGTATGAAAAGCCATATTTCTGAATGACAGAACCTAGTGATGCCATGTAGACAGAGAAGAGATTTGGTCCAAGAACGGAGCCCTGAGGCACCCCAGTAGTTGGATGCTGCGACTTGGACACCTTGCCTCTTCAAGATACCTTGAAGGACCTATCTGAGAGGTAAGACTCAAACCACTGGAGTGCAGTTCCCGAGATGCCCTTTGCCAATAGGGTTGACAGGAGGATCAGGGGCCCGTTCTTCGTACGTCGCTTATTACATCCGAGATGAAATGTCACATCCAAGATGATATCATTACGCTAATCAGGATTTATTTCATAAATGAAATATGCATTGTTTTTATTTTAATTTTTTACATGATTTCTAATTATTTATATTCACGATGTCTAATATTTGTACAGTTTTATTTCAATGTAGTAATTAGCAATTAATTTAATTATATATTTGAACAGATTTGTTATGTGACAGCTTTAATTAAAGTTTCTTAAAGGTGCTGTATGTAGGATTGACACCTAGTGGTTGAACTAGTTATTACAGTCCAAATTCAAAATGCTGGAGAGGGTTTTTAACCAGGCCCCTCCTTCTCAGACTTGATGCACATGCAGGTTGCCAGATTGATGATGAATGAAATTAAATACGCTGTGTTTTCTGCCAAATGGCAACCCGGGTGCCGAAATACAATTGGGTATACTGGCAGTGGGCGGGTTTCACAAACCAAAACAAAGGCCGACATTCCGGCCCGGAATGCACATTTTCAAAGGAGAATTACTGACTTTAGCAGATAAGCATGTATGTTAACTTAGCATGTTTCTTAAATATCTGCAAACATATTATGGTATTTTTATGCTTTAGTAGAGTCAAAATCTTACATACAGCACCTTTAAGGGTCAAGATTATGTTATCTGCATCTCCTGCGCTCCATCAAGACACACCCATGATAGCTGTCACCACTCAAATTAATGCACGATTCTACATTATTTGTATAGCATGTGTGAAAGACATACAATTATGTAACCTCACTGTAGTAATTATTTTATGACAAATAAATCTTTCAGTGAGTAAAACTGGCTGTGTCTATAGTATTAAATACTACACAACATTATTATATTATCTTTAAATTAATTTTTTAATTATTATTAATTTAAATTATTACTCTTGTAATTAAGTAGCGGTGGTAATGGACAGATTCAATTCTGCTTAAAAATATGCAATCTAATCCTGTTTACATGAAATAAACCTGCTCCCGAGGACCTGTTGCTATGACAACAACTCCGGGATGAGCTTCGAAGAACCAACCAATCCAAGATCATGCCAAATCATCAACAATCAAATCCATCTAACTGAGTTAGTGACGTACGAAGAATGAGCCCCTGGTGGTTAACCATGTCAAAAGCAGCGGACAGATCCAGCAAGCTAAGTATTGAAGATTTGGAATTTGCTCTTGCCAGTCTTAGGGCTTCAACAACTGAGTGCAAGGCAGTCTCAGTTGAATGTCCTCTTCTGAAGCCAGACTGGTTGCAATCGAGGAGGTTGTTCTGTGTGAGAAAGGCAGAGACTTGGTTGAACACAGCTTGTTCAAGTCTTTTTCCAATGAAAGGAAGAAGGTAAACCGGTCTGTAGTTCTCTAAAAGAGATGGTTTAAGGGTGGGTTTCTTAAGTAGTGGGGTTATACGAGCCTTTCTAAATGCTGAGGGAAAAACACCAGTGTGATGGGATGTGTTAATAATGTGAGTGAGTGCGGGTACAACGGCAGGAGAAATGGCTTGAAGTAGATGAGATGGAATAGGATCAAGTGGACAAGTAGTAGGATGATTAGAAAGATGAGTGGGGAGGAAAATGGAGGGATGGAGGGAGGAAAATGTTTTAAAGAGCATGCGAGAAATAGACGAATTGTTAATTTTGTTATGATGGTCTGTCCTTTTTGCAGAGGAGACATTAGCAGAGAAGGAAGAGAGGAGTGACTAATACACATTAAGGTCAGTAGGATCTTTTGATTTATGCCACACCCTTTCAGCAGGCCTGAGCTTAGAATGATGTTCGCGGAGAACATCAGACAGGGGTGGTACGGCCTGGCCTGGAAGACAAGGGGCAGATAGTGTCTAAACAAGATGTAAGAGTGGAGCATAAAGTATCAGCAGCACTGTCAGCATCAAGAGATGATAACTGTTTAGGGGGAGAGAGCGAAGAAGGAACCCTAGCAGATAGCCGGGAGGGTGAGAGTGAGCGTAGGTTACGTCGAAAGATGACATGTGCAGGGGTATGTGTTGTGTCAGGAAACATGTTAACGAGGTTAAAAGTGAGGAGGAAGTGATCTGAGGTGTGCAGTGGAGTAACTAGCACATGATCAGTGGAGTAGTGTCGTGTGTTAATAAGGTCCAGTTAGTTGCCTGATTTGTGAGTAGCCATAACACTCTCTTGAGATCAGAAGAGGCAAGCAGAGTGTGGAATTCCACAGCCTGAGGTTTATCTAGGTGGATGTTGAAGTCTCCAAGCATAATTAATAAGGGGAGTACCATCTACAGGTAAGGTTGAGACCAGCACATCTAATTCATTCAAGAAGTTAACTTGGGGGTCGATAAACAATTACAAAATGGAATTTAAAAATGGGCTTGTTTTACAAAATGGGTGGGTAATAGTGACTTAATGTGATTCAAAGGAGCTGTTAATACCCAGAGAAGTTAAAGAAATACATTTCCATGCATTACAGATAAGCAGACCAGTACCTCCACCTCTTCCAGTCAGACAGGGAGTGTGGGAAAATTACAAATTATTGGAGAGTGCTGTAGGAGTAGCAGTGTCCTCTGGTTTGATTCAGGTCTCTGTCAGGGCCATGCAGTTTAGCCTTGAATGACTAGAAATAGATGTAATGAAATCTACTTTGTTTACTGCAGACTGACAATTCCAGAGACCAATAGAAAAGAAAGAAGTGTTTTAGCAGACAAAGGCAAAGTGCACAGGATGTTAGAATTGCGCTGCCTATAGTGTGTGATGCATGGTTTGCGAGTGGTAGTAATAATAGGGATATGGAAACACATATTAAGAGTTTGTCATTAAAAAAAAAAACATTCTAAATATAAAAATATATTACATTTTAACATCCTAAAAATTTATGAAAGGCCTTATGAAGGGTATAAAAATATATTTTAAAAAAATATTTAAAAAAAAGTATTAAAATAGAAAAAAGAAATGCTTTCTGATGCATCTGAGGAAAAAATGAATCTGGTGGCAGTAAACATTCATTCCAATTTACTTAATTATATTTCTATTACAATTCTGTAGATTAATGTACAGTACTGACTTTTCAAAGCCTCAGATGTTTTATGACACATACATGGACAAATATTTCTAATAAAAGAGATAGAGAGAACCAGCAGTTCTTTCTTCAAGTACTCTACAGGTCATTCCCATAATATAAATTAAAACATACAGTGAAAATTACGTAGAATCATGCTCTAACTTCTTGATTCTCAAAGATCAATGACCCTACATCCAATATCATAATGAACAGTATGTCAGTACATCGAGACCAAGCCTTTACACTCTCATTCGTGAAACTATGATTTATAGCTGCTACATAGAAGGACTGTGGTAAAGCTTATGCACATTTTCAGTGGAAATGTCAGTTTTACAATATAACTGGAAATTAAGGTTCTGTGTGAACCAACAGCTCATGATGACGTTATCTCCAAAGTCCTTTGCAATCGTTTAAAACTAAGAGGTCACTTCATTATGGAGGCTCGACAGCGCATGTTCCCTTTAGCACATTTATAAGGCTCCAGCTCAGTCCTGTCCCACATCTTTATCAGTGGTTTTGCTATGGTTTGGTCGATTGTTCAGTGCAAGCTGCATTGCCCAGATGCTCAAAGGCCTCATATAAGCGAGAGAGCGGTAAATGCCTTTCTCACAGTATGCTTCAGGAGTCTGGAAGGCCATTCCCATTCGCTCCCATACAGCGCGGTAACAGCCTTCCGCAGTGTGCATTCCCTCTTCTATCATGCCCTGGAAAAAAACACAGCAGGTTGTATTAGGAGTTAATTAATAGACTGATCTGGAACCTGGTGATATGATCTGAGGTTTGATTACCTCATGTATCATTGTAGCTGCTAATCCGTACACTACTCCCACCCACACCTCATCTGATTGGACACTGGAACGATCAGGCACACCCTCTGGCCTCATCCCATTCACCGCACCCATCTGCCCGCCTGAAAAGCTCATAACATTGAGGTCAAACACTGACTTCAGCGCACTACAGATTTTCTCCTTGGGAAAAACCTGCATAGAGAAATGGATGTAGAAAATTCTTGTTAGTTCCCATCCATAGTTTACTCTTCCTATAGAACACTGACCCCTTCTGGAGTCTAAGTGACCCATGCAAAATAATTTAACAGCATTTTATTTATTTATTTGTTAATTTTACTTTATAAAACTTTACAATGAGGTTCAATTCTTTGCTGTTATGTATCATGAACTAACAATCAACAATACTTCTATTGCAATTCATATTAATTCATTTCAATATACATTTTTAAACAATTCAATTTGTAGAAATTAACACTTTTTTGTTGCTTTTTTTAAAAATTCATCATTTATAAACATTTATAATTTTACAAAAGACTGTTGTTCTTCAAACTATCTGCTCATCAAAAAATCCTGAAAAAGAATTATCTCTTCATCACACTTCATTAAGCATCACAACCATTTCCAACTGTGATGACAATAGTAATAGTAAATGTTTCTTGAGCACCAAATCAGCATATTAGAATAATTTCTGACGAACCGTGTGACACTGAAGTAATGGTTGCTAAAGATTCAGCTTTGCCATAAAAGGAACGTTGCATTAAAAAAAAAGAATAATAATAAAAAAAGAATATATATATATATATATATATATATATATATATATATATATAGATATATATATATATATATATATATATATAAAAATGTAATAATATTTCACATTATTACTATTTTAAAACTTTTTATTTAAATTAATACCGCCTTAGCGAGCATAAGGAAACATCCTACCCACCCCAGTAGTGTAAATCGTTATTTTATGACACCTGATGTATTAATGTTAAGGCACTGAACCATATTGTAAAGTGTTACATTTATTTCTTATGTTAATGAAGCCATTCAAAATAATTGTTAAATTAACATTATGTGGTACAAATAAAACCAAATGTTGATCCTATTAAAACATGCTTCTAAAATGTTTTTCAGACTACCTGGTAGTCATCGTCCCCAAGTCCAGAGGCCCTGAGAAACCAATGGCCTGCACACTGGTCCGACATTACACTGTTAGACAGGCTCCGTCCACTGCTGTCGTAGTTGTAGTATTTGCCTATCAGAGAAGGAGAAAGACACTTCACGGGGGGAAATGAATGCATTCAATTGAATGTGGTTGCTGGAAGACCACATCTGTTTTAAATAGGCACTGTGTATGCTTACACTTACCATTCCACAGGAGTTTGTCAAAGGCTGCTTTTCCTCTCTCCAAAATATCTCTGTAGCGTTGATAAACAGACTCGCAATTCAGCACACGTGCCATTTTACACATCATGCACACTGACGCCAGCCACAGACCACCACAGTATGCACTGGAAGACCACACAGGGATGTTATGACTTATGTCATGATACAGGATAAAATAAAATAAAATAAAAACTTTCTGAGTCCTAACCTGGGTCCTGTCACCTTCCATCCATCATAAGTCTGGTCTGCATAGCCAGAATTTTCTATCAGCCCATCACCATCCTTATCAAATTTCAACTCTGTCTCCATAACTGTCTAAATAAGCCAGAACATCAGATATTTGAGTAATGTGTCTTAAAACACTTGGAACTTGACAAGTCACTTTACATCTGCATATACAGAGGATATAATTTTACACAAAATACTAAAATACAATAGAGAAAACCTCACCTGGCATATGGGCCACATATCCTTCAGATACTGCTCATCCTGGGTCAGGTAATAGTCTCGGTACACCTGCAGCACAAACTTCAAGTTCAGATCCTTCCAGTCAGCTGTATCGTGGATCAAATATGCATTGGCACGAACCCAAGGCTCATCATCTGTTTGAAATCAAAGAGTAGGTTTTTTTGACATATTAATAAAATGAGGTGAATCATTTTGAAAAAAACAAAGAGATATGGTAGCTACAATTAGACCACTCAAATGTATTTCTAATAATTTCATATTAATGCATTATGCAAGAAAAAATGATTATGGGGTTCATGATGAAGATGATGATGACAATTTCTATTTTAGGTGAAATCTCTTTCTCTCTTTGACAAATGTGACGTGTGACTTAATGGTATCCTACTAGTCACAACTCACCAGGGTCTCCAATGTCATGAGGTACAACGTCCCGGGTCTTGACTGGTGAGTATTGGCCATTCATTAGATTTAACCTCTCGGTAGGATCGTGTTGAACGACACTACCAGCTGAATATGAGAGAGAGAGGGGGGAAAGTATAATTAAACAAAGAGAGAATGCAAAAAAAATCTGCAAATGAATGTAAAACACAAAATACTAAAAATAAATAATTTATAATGAATTCAAATACATTCAATGTTCAAATGTGAGCTTAGCTTACCAATATCATACTGCAAACTCAGAGCCAGCTTGGGCCAGAGCATGATGAGAGCGAAGGAAGCATAGAAGTGCACATCATATGTGTTATACATCCTGTACTCCTGACCTGGAGCAAGAGACAAAGAATTTATTTATCACCTTGATTTAAACTTTAATGAACCTTAAGTGTATTATGAACTAAGTGTAATTCTAAATTTAATCTAAAACTATTAAAATTCATTTTCAGTATTTGAAAAAGCTGAAATTAAATAAAAGATACATTTTTGATGAAACATTTTAAATGAATTGTTTTTTTTTTAAGACAAAAATAAACTACTTTTAGTTGAAGTACTAAAATTACTAAAAGTGAAAAAAAATTAAGCTTTATAGAAATAAAAAAAACTAATAAAAAAGACAAAATGACTAAAACACAAACTAAAACTGAAAATAAAAAACAAACGCTAATTCAAATTGAATACTATAATAGTATATAAACAATACTACAATAACACTGATTAACAGCAACACATTTCTTCTCAGCAATGCTGGTTATATTTTTTATCATGGTTTTTGTACATGGCATACATGATAATTATATTCACAAATCAAATGTTATGAACCTGTTCTAAACAAATATTGAGTTTAGTTTGCATATTAAGTTAATGTTGAATGTTACAGCCCTACTCTCTTACCCTCTAGGTAAGCGAAACGGCCGTAATCCTTGACAACATCAGGCTGGGCTGGAAGCCCCCCATCCTCAGGACGAACCCCTCCGCTGATGTCAGCGTCCTCTGGAAGCTCCACCCACACGGTTCCACCATCCACAACAAAGTACAGCTCATTAAACAGAGCAGACTTATACCAAGCCGGAAGAGACCTAGAACAACACTGTGTTTAAGTCTACTGGTGGTGAAACATACACAGAATGGATATTGAAATACATTAATTGAAGATTTATTTCACACAATATTTAGTAATATGTAAATAAAAACAGAAAATGTGGTTTGTCCGATGACGAGGCTGTCAGTATATTTTTTAAAACTGACACAACAAAGAATTTTGCCAAGCTAGCAAAGGATATCGCCAATACTTCTGATCTCAAAACAGCCAAATACCAACAGATTAATCAACCGCACAACTGAAAACAATAGCTGCCTTATGTTGAAACAATAGGTGGACACCTGGAATTAGTATGTCGCATGTGACTCAGGCAACACTACTCAAAGCATACACAATTCATTCTGTATTTAGTGCACTCGACAGTATGAAGGGGATTGTGGAAATGAAATGAGTAATACGTGCAAAATGGCATATAAGGGCTACTGTTGTCTATGGACATAATGGATAAATCCATGACTCTTCTGTTCGTTTAAATAAGTAGTCGAATGTATTTGCAGGAAGGACAACTGTTTGCTTACACATAGTCTTTTAGATGAACAATAATCACACAAATGGGCAGCACACAACTTGATTAACTGACAGGACAGGCTGACAGGCCCTCAAGCCTGATCTTTTTCATGGGGAAATGACATCTTTTTACCCATCCTGTAGAATCGGCCTCTGCCACTCATCAATGCTCTCCTCCCATTTACTGTAGTGTGTGAGTGCGTAGTGAGACAGAGACGGGGCAGCATCTCCTTTGGTGCCGTAATAACGTGTGTATCTCCTGAAAAAAACACCACACAAATAATGTGATTATTTCACAGCATCAAAGGGTATTATTTCGTCATTTCAAATGCAATTATATAGTCTATAAACAAAATGAAGCATATTTCTAGGACCATTAAGATCTTCATATAACAACTGAGCACATTTCCCCCAATTCCCATTAATGTAATGCAATAAAGTCTCATTCTCATTAATGTAATGCAAACTAAAACAATGACATTTTTATTCATTTGTAGCATTTATGCATCATTGTCTCCTGGATTCTGAGATTAAACAAATTAGCGTTGCTGCTCTAATATGAATGTGTAAGGGGCACAAACTGTGGCCCTGTGCTAAACTTAATGACTCAAACGCTTCTTTTCATGCAGCTTGTAAATAGTACTTCTTTTTATACACAGAAACATCACTTCCTTTTAAAATTCTCATGTAACTGCATTAAAGAGTACCTATTGAAACAGGAAGAACGGCAGGACATGTCAAATTGTGTCTCTTTTAAGCCCTTAGTTATTTCATAATAATATTTTTCTCAGGTAAGAGAACAACTGTAAATCAATTATGCACGTATCTGTTAACAGTTATTTTGGTTAACATTTGAGACTATAAAGGAACATAAACTAATATTCAAAAACTTGGAGTTGATCAATTTTAAGTCACTTAAGCTGCATTTGAAATGGTAATATTGTAAAATATGATTACAATTTGTTTTTTAAATGATCCTTTAATATATTTTAAAATGTAATTTATTCCTGTAATGGCAAAGCTGAATTACTCCAGTCATTAGTGTCACATGATCTTTCAGAAATCATTCTAATATGGTGTTCATTAAAAATATTCCTATCAATCTTGAAATCAGTTAATGCTTGTATATAAACAGATACATTTATTCCAAGATTCTCTGATGAGCAGACAGTTCTAAAGAACAGCATTTATCAGAAATAGAATTTAATGCGTAAATAAAAGTATTGATTTATTTTTAAAAAAGCTTCTTACTGATCCTTAGCTTTTGAACGGTAGTGTATATAGATTAAAAGTCACAAAAATGTATTTAATCACTACATATGGTTTTCTGTGACACCTATTTTACACACATACCTAAGAAAACAAATACTAGGGTAACCTGACCCACAATGTGTACAAAGAGATTAGAGAGCAAGATAGAGAGCATATTATGTGTCACTATACATTGGAGATGTCAAAAAACAACACTGATGATACATTTTTTTTTCAATTGTTAAAATATTTATGCATCATGGTCTTACTCATCTGGATTCACTGAACTGAAACAAATTTTCCCTCCATAACTTATCATGCTGTTCACATTAAAAATGTACAATTGTTCACTTTTCTGAAAACAGGCCAAAAATATTGATGACTCATGTTGCTCTACACAGATGTTTGTCCAATCAAATGCTGTCTAGAGTGAGAATGTCCCTCCCACTAACAACTAACAAGTCATTAATCATGACTGTGATGCATTTATCATTTACATGAAAGGAAGGGATTTATCATTTGACCTATTCTGCATATACACATACCTTTCATATATTCTCCCTCTGGAGCCAAATGTGATTTTTGGCATATCCCAGGCCAAACTGAACTCCACACTGTTGTGACTGTTAGCAGGCACCGAGCAGCTCACAGCCAGGGCAGCCGCCACTTCCTCCCCTTTCTGTGTGGGTGGGCTGGAGTCCTTAGGCGAGTCGAGCCGTCCGTCAGTCATGAGGTCACTCCACAGAGCACTACAGGTTCCCTTCGGGCTAAACGCCGTCTGGTGACTGATCTCTTGGCCAGACTAAAATAAAGTGAAACTTTAAATAAAGAGAGGAACAACAACAGCTCTGTCTCAAAACCTAGTGAGCTGCCTACCTAGACACACTTCAAGGGATAATTCACAATATTAATTCTGTCATCACTAATTCACTCTTACATCATTCCAAACCTGTATGACATTCTTTCTTTAATGGAATGTAAAAGAAGATTATCTGAAGAATGTTTTAACCATTTTTGTCCATAAAATGAACATCAGTGGGGTCCAAAACAACACTGAATTCCATCGATATATCTTTATCAACAGTTTAAGCTGTCTTTAAAGTCTTGTTTCTCAATAAAACAGTTAAAGAGCGCTCATATGGTATTAGCAGTATCTTTGCACAGTTTATTGTGGTGAACCACAGCAATCATTCACCCAAAGCTCTTATTTGCACAGAGAAACAGGAGCTCATGCAGTATAGTGGTGTGATGGTGAAACCTGTTTAGCAGAGTGCTTTTGTCTGTGCACTGTAAGTTGTTTTTGTGCATTTACTACAGGCAAAACCTGCTGCTTCTAGATTTACACTGGCACATTACCTTTTCTCTTGCAGCTATACACAGAGTGTAAGGGTTGACGGGCGTCTGGTGATGTAGTAACACCCCAGACACAGATTCTCCGTCTTTTTCCAGGTGAAATGGTTCATTCCAGTAGCCCCCACTCTTATCGTCTTTATGTCCAGACCCGTTAACCATCGTGAACATGATGGAAACATCAAGTGCGTAGTCATTCTTATTCTCAATGTCCCACACAAACACAGCCACAGGAAGACTGGAGTCCTGAAAATGAGTAAAAGTTTTGAAACTGCAATATTAGTATAAGTACAGTAATATTTTTTTAATACATTTAAAAATGTAATTTATCTATGTGATGGCAAAGTCAAATAGTCAGCAAACTTTACAAGTAGCACTTTTATCAGTGTTGAACAGTTATGATGCCATTTTTGTGTAAAGGAAAGTGTCATACAATATAAATGAATTATAAATAAAAGCAACAATGTGCTTTAAATATCAAACACATTCTTAACAGCTTGTCACCTTGTAGTCGTGAGGGATGACGGGTGACACCTGCCTGCAGGTGAGAGTGACATTCTGGCCAGGCAGGTGGTAGACGGTCCAGGCTCGTGGGTACAGAGCATGGTAAAAGGCGTATTCACCACAATAACCCCAGTTCCAACCCTGAAGAGTCGGGGGTCGCTCTGTAGACAACACCTGCTGGTATACTGTCTGACCACCCCTGCGCAGACACACTGTAAACTAGGACATAGAGGGGGTTCAAATAGACAAACTAGGTGAAAAGCATATACTGTATAATAACAAACACTTGCCCAGAACTGTGCAATACATACCCACAGAGTCACTAATTTCTAAAAACTAAACACTAAACACGACAGTTCAAATGTTTGGGGTTGGTAAGAAATCCCACCAAGGCTGCAATTTTCAGCAGCATTTACTCCAGTCTTCAGTGTCACACGATCCTTCAGAAATCATTCTAATATTCTGATTTTGTGCTCAAAACCATTTTTATCAATGTTGAAAAGTACAAAGTTCAAAAGGACAGCATTTATTTACATAATGAATGTCATTGCTGTCACTTTTGACCAACTTAGCCTGACCTTGCTTAATAATTTATTAAAATAAAAAAAAATCTTACTGACCCCAAAATTTTTGAACAGTGGTATGGATTTTTTTTTAGGTATTTTACTGAATGACACTAGTTCTTTACCTGGTTAGCAATAACGGTTTTATAGTGGTACATTCCAGGATTTAGTTGCCACCGGCAGAAATCTCCCCTCCATCCACGAGTGATACTGCCTCCGCCAATGCCACCAAGAGGAGCACCTGCACAAAACATGTCCTCTGTTACACTGGCACATTTTAAAGTGACAGTACACCCAAAAATGAAAATCCCGTCCTTAATTACTCACCCTCGTGTCGCTCCAAATACATAAGACATTCGTTCATCTTCGGAACACAAGATGTTTTTAAAAGTTTTCTAACCCTCAATAGACAGCAATATAACTGAAATCTTCCCAGGTCCAGAAAGGACATCATTAAAATAGTCCATGTGACATCAGTGGTCCAACCGAAATTTTATGAAGCTATGAGAATACTTTTTATGTGCAAAAAAAACTAAAAATAACACATTTATTCAACAATTCTTCTCCTCCAAATCATGTATTCTGCAATTATGGAGAGTACCATGCATCAGCAGCACCACGAGCATGCGTTGTTTAGTGCAGAGGTACTCCCGAAAATGTTGGAAGACGTGATTTAGAGGAGAAGAATTGTTGAATAAAGTTATTATTTTTGTTTTCTTTGTGCACAGAAAGTATTCTCACAGCTTGAACCACTGGCAGGTTGAACCACTGATGTCACATGGACTGTTTTACCGATGCACTGCTGTATACGCAGGGTCAGAAAGCTCTCGGATTTCATCAAAAATATCTTAATGTGTGCTCCCAAGATGAACGAAGTAATTAATGAGTAATTAATGCCAGAATTTTAATTTTTTGGTGAACTATGCCTTTAAGAGTTGTTGTTGCTTTGATGTTTCTGTTTGTCTTTGCGCTTACCGTAAATTTGTCTCAGTGGTAAAGCCCGAAACATATCAATAAAAGGAGCCTTCTTCTCAACCTGGGTCTTTCTGTACCACCATCTCAGATACCTGCTCAGATAAAGCAAAGAAGAATTCACTAAACTGGCTTTTCTCTCTGTCACACACAGGTATAGCCTTGAACTGGTATTGATGAACAGTGAAGGTAACAGAGTTTTGTTCAATATATTGCTCATGCATCTATGTGCAAAAATCACACTTTGACTTCTTAAATTGGTCTTTATAGCTTCACAGCAATGCTAGTTCTAATAATGAACCTCTGTTTCTCATACACATACTACATCTCAACTTTAGTCACTCCCAAACCACTCCATCCAACTCATTCTTTTCTGTCTCACTCATTCTCCTGCAATAATGCACACACAGCTGCTTTCAGTCTTGTTGCACTCAGCACAAGAGCGCCTAGAAACAGAGACTGATTCACTCAAACATAAAAGGGCAGATGGCATTATGGGATAGGCTGAAAAAGCACTGAACTGTGTTTGCCCTGGATACAAATCACTTTTTGTAGTGATCACTGATTTAGTACTGTTTTAGTTTTTCCCAATCAAAATCTCTTATATTACATATTTATCTAAAAAAGTGCAACTTTTCTCTCTCCAGACTTGCTAATTTATTTATTTATGCTTGTTAAGTGAACTGGAATTATTATTTTTTTTACTTACATGTTGTTATGGAATAATCACTTGGCAGGAGTTTGTTGTATTAAAGGAAAATTTAATACACCACATTTTTTCAGATTAAAGAAAATGCAAAGTTCATTTACTATGGAGGGTTTCGATGCATGACTGCATATGGCTATCGCAGACGCCAGCCATGCCCCTATGCTAGTATGCTAGTATGCTAGTGAGTAATCAATCAAGTGTGGTGAAGGTTGAGCAACATGATTCATGAATACAGTATTCACATACACATCAGAGAACTGATTGTGTAAATGGGAACGTACAGTATAGATTTATAAACCTCGTGACAGCTGTTGTGTCAAACATTAACGTGGAACAGAACAGCACACAGGGTCAATATTGACTGATATCGACACTGATTAAATAGCCTCAGTGGACAATTCCATGCAGCTGTAGTGTGATGCTAGAGATAAAATAATAGTTCATTAACAAAGAATCACAACAACAAAATCCAGAATCTAAACCCAGGTCAACCGCTATCAAGCTGTTTATAGCAGGAACGTCCAAAGGTCCATACAAAGGGAGGAAGTTCACTGAAATGTATTAGTTACGGTGTAACAGTTAGAGAGGGAAAACAGCCCCACCTGATCCAGGTAAATACACTTGCTACACAAGCCCGCAGGTAACCCACAAATGATCCACATGCTCAGAATTCTGGTTTAACAGGTTTGTGAGGTGCAATACACACAATAAGCTTAAGACGTTATCAGTAACCATGAAACACCGGTCGAACAAATAAAGCTGTTAAGAACCAAGTGGACAAAGGTTTAGCAGAAGAAGGGAATGAAAACATGTCCATCTGTGGTCAAAATATAACCACTGAACAATGTTTCCTGTTCCTGTTTCAACCATAGATATTGGTATAGAGCAAAAGGCCATTGAGATGTGTATAATGGTCTAGCTTTTGATGTAAACAAATTCTATTCTCTAATAAATGAATGAACAAGTGGATCTGAGGCTCTTCTATTGAAATCTGATTTGTTAAACATACCTGACCCCTAAAGAAACATGCTCGATCATGTTGGACAATGAGACATCTTTGGCTTGAAATGGTTTCCGCTTCTCTTTGAACTCGTGTGCCAGGCATATCCTCCAGCCATCTTTTGGGACACCAAATCCTGTTTCTGTAGACACATACCGGCTCATCAGCTCAGCCAGAGACGTGCTGTCATTTAAATCCATAGCAGAGCTGTTGGATCACCAGTCCAAACCAAAACCGTAAAAATCAGCTCCCTGGATCCTCTGAAAAAAGGAAGGATTAAAGTGTTAATGCATATAGAATATTTCCTTTGTTTTAAGGCTAAAGCAACAGATAAGACAAGGTTTGAAAAATGACATCTTGCCTACTGTGTTGTGCAAGTAAGACTTGAGATCACATGTTTGATCTGCATGCATGGGCAGGTGATCTACCTACGAACGCAAAGTTCACCTGTCACCAAGGTGACGGAACGACAGAGTTCAGTTGCCAGCAACAACCACAGGCTGGAGATGTAACCTGATCCTTTTCCTTTTAATTAAATAACAATAGCTCCCTTCATTTCACCCCTGGGCCAGGCAAATCTTTTTCTAGTTGGTAGAATTCACTTGGCCAAACAAATAAGATATCTGTAGATCCCCAGCCCATCCCACATCAAGATGTTCTGGCATTCTTTACTGTACTTAACAATTAAAACCAAACAATGTTCCGACATAATCTACTACACTGACATTCAATGTATATGCACTGAAATAAAACAATAGAATTATAACAATAAGAAGAAGAATAAACAAATATATAATAAATGAATTATTATTACTACTAAACCAATTTAATTTTAACAGCAATAACAAAAATATATTTAGCTCTGTCCAACACTAATCCATGATTTCCTCCCTATTTTATATCCCGTTTCTATTGTTGTGTAGGTTTCCATTCCATTTGTTTTCATATATTATATTATTTGCTTTTTTTTTCCATTTAGGAATTTTCTATTATTTTTTTATTTACAAAATTACTTTTTTGTCTAATTAATTTATTGCTTGAAAATTGCAAAATTGAAAATTATGGTTTTACACATAATTTAGACATGGCTCAAACACTGATCAGTGCTGCAAAAAAAAATGCAAACTCACATACAACTCATAAAAATTAATTCTATAAAAATTAGTAAGCCTACCTTCTGGGACAGACGAGCACCATGTTATAAAAGTTAAGCACTTTTACTGTCTATTTGCTTTAAATAATTAATACTTCATATTTCACCCTATTTTGCAAAATGCAGCACCATTACAGAATCATACTTTGGCAAGACATATTAAATGAAAGAGGCATGATGTTTTAATGTCCAATATGCGTTTGATCAGTTTCTCTTCACCTCATTGTAAACGTCTGGCTACTTGGGTCACACTTGCTTTAAGACTGTCCATGCACAATTAATGTTCTCCTATTGTTATTGTTCCCTCCACGCAGTCCACCAGAGGAGTGTAAACCTCTCTTACCCTTGCCTGGGGTCTGCGTGTCAGTGGCGAGATGCACTTGTTTTGACTCTCGCGAGCATGACTGTCAGCGGAGCATCCGGTGTCCCGAGGCTGCTGCTTCCACTTTGTTGCGGCTGGATCTTGGGAATTTTTTCAAAGTGAACAGCAAACGCTAGGTTTTAGAGACGAAAAGCATGTAACGTTACACAGCATTTATACGTTTCCGTAAGTAAAAAACACATTTTCTTATGCAGAACAGCACATTACGATTTCTCGATGAACTGGTTAAAGCCAGGCATCAATTTGCCAATGATAGAGCAGTACACAGGGCCCTCTGTTGGCTTGTACCAATGAGCTCACCCTCGGGGAGGTAGCGTACAGAAGAGTGTCGTCATTTCAGTACTTCCCAAAGAAACACAAACCTTTTTCTGTATCTATTTTCTTTTATAAGCCATCTCTTGACTATTTAAAATAATAAATGCTTCACTTTTCTTAACTATCTTCTTCTGAGGAAGCCGTGCCATCCCCGTTGTGATTTTGGATGGGACTTTTACGTCACATTTGCCACGGAGCCAATGAGCGTGTTTACTCGTTTATTCGAATCGGTTCTTTTGAACGGTTCAGTTCAAAGAATCATTTTAAAGCAATCCAGTAAGTCGTTGTGTGGTTTACGCATAAACTGTATTCTAGTGTAAATGTTCAAGAAAAGCCATATGTTAAACGCATATTGCTGTTTATTTTATTTTTCGATTAACATTTTAAAAACCTTTGTTAGTCGTTGATTTAAACGATGGCATTTTTGTTCAAATGTAAGAAATACCTGCTAGTATTCTGCCAAGAATTATAAATACATTTAAGTATATCTTAATGTAAATGCAAATTTGATTATCTAAACTTGTTTTTTATTATAATATTTGTTCATAAAAATTTTACTGGCAGCTTCTAGTTATCAGTTTGTTGTTTGTTTGTTTGTTTGTTTTTTATTTTTTTTTTGGGACTGATTGGCGAACAAATCGTTCAAACAGTGAAAATGTTGAACTGATTCATTGAAACGAATTGACTCATAAGAACGATTCGTTCACGACTTGGACATCGCTATACCGGAGTTAAGAAAAATATTTTACATCCTATACTTTCTCGTGACATGTTTTACAGAGTAAATCAAAATAATATGCATAACCAAGATTTTTCTAAAGTCTAATTCCATGTCATGGCGGAGTTTGCGTTTGTGTTTATGAATTTATCCTGAAAACCGTTTGGAAAAAACTCAGGGAAACCTTATAATGGCCAAGACAAGTCTCCGGTTGTTTTGATTTTGCTGGAGCGTCGCCGGCTACACTTCTCTTTTAACTTCTGTGGTTAGGAATACGACGTAAAAAAAATCGACGGGAAGAAATAAAAGAAACAACTTCGAGGTATCGTAAAGGGTACAAATAAGAGAATGTTAGGACTTCCTGCTAGTATTGTAAACATTCGTCGTTGTGCCGCGCCGCACGACGCCAGCTCTTTAAATCTAGATGCACGCCGCTCTGTAGCTACGGTCAAGCTCGGCACATATTTCGTATCAGAGGTAGAATCATTAGGAAAGGCTTGTTTAATAACTTGTGCCACTGCTTAACATAATAAGCATAAGATCAAATATAAATCTCTCAAAAACTAATATATTCTCCACAATGCATGACCTACTCTCTGCCCTGTCAAAAACATCTTAAACCAGTCTACGCTGGTCTTAACTGGTCTCCTAGTTTGGAAACCCCTCTAAAACCAATAAACTTGTCCAGACTGGGAGGCCAGAAACCCATCTAAAGTCAAGTACCATCAAGTACCTTGCATATAACCTTTCTGTTTCTCTCAGATGATTGAGGTGGTGGCATCAATGGCACGAGGGCCTGTGTTTTTGGCAGGGGAGGTTTTAGAGTGTCTTATAACCTTCACAAATCCTATGTCACATCTGTCTACATCTGCCAGCAGGTAAAGAACAGTGTAATCACCAACAGGCAAAGGCACTGTTGTTTTTTGCTTTTTAACATATATATGTATGTGCTGTCAGTTGTGATTGCGTCTCTTCACCTTCCACAGTGAGATGTTGGCCTGGGCCAGTGCTCAGATCCACTGCCAGTTCCATGCCAGCGAGAGTCGTGTGGCTCTACCTGCTCAGGGCACCAAGCAGGACGTCCAAGCTGAGAGCGACACCGTACTGATACCAAGCAAAGGTGAAAAATGAGCAGCTAATATCAGACTAGTTTTACTTAACTTATATCGTTACATCAAAAATAAAGCAAATCAAATGAAGATCAGTTTTTCTATTACTGCCACATTTAAAATTGTGTGGTTTGTATGTCAAGTCACCTTTATTTATATATGCCACTTTATGCAATGGAGATTGTTTCAAAGCAGCTTCACAGTATTAAACAGAAAAAAAAAAAATCAATGCATCAGATTCAATGATGCAAACTACTTCAGTTAAAGTCCCTTAGTACCAAATTCTGCTGTCTAGCAGCTGTAGCAGGTCCAGTCAGTTCAGTGCTGATTCAGTTTAATTTAATAACTGTGTAATATTCATCAATCAATATTCACCCATTATTCAGCAATAATGAATCAAGTTCAGTTCGGTGATAAGTAGCTCTACTGAAGACAATGATATTGTCAATGATACTGATGTTATTCAGTTAATACCGCAATATTTTAAATTCAGCTTTATAGCCGCTCTAGACAATAGTGTCATCCTCCAGCTCAATTCAGTTCACGTTTTGTGTCAGTGCAGTCAAATGTCACATGTTGGAATTGGTGTTTTTAGAAGCAGAACAGTGAGCAAATTTTGAACAGAAACTACTCAAAATTGTGGCAGTTTGAGAAAATACTGTACTAAAAGTAAATGTTCAGATTGTGGAAACTGGAAATAGTTCTATTGTGAGGATGCTTTACTTACCTTATGCAAAAATGCACAATTATGCAATATTAAAATAACCTTCTACTTTAAAATATTTAAAATATATATATATATCAAAGGTTATCCAGCATGATTTACTGTACTTCACCAGAAAGTAGGTAAAAACATGCTGGACAGAATAATGACCAAATACAATCTGCCAAACTCACATCGTTAATTGGGGAAAATGCAGAGTTTAACAAGGGCAGATTCACTGGAGTTAGAAACCCTATAAATTTCAAGAAAAATGATGGCTGACAAAGCACGTGAAGATCAAGCAGTGTAATGATTTCATCTGGTCACAGACCTCCTGTTGGTACTGTATGCTGGGAAACTGTCAACTTTTATAATCTCTCTATTAGATTAATGTTGAATTGTGCCTTTCTTGTCAGTGTAAAAGCCAAATACTTTGAGTCTCTCAAAGTGCGCTTGTGACGAGGATTAGATGTTCATTTCAGCTTTGTTAATTTATCCATCTTTCTGTAATCTCAGATTTATTCACAGAAAAACTCTTGATTTTAGAGCAAGGATTAAGAGGAGAGATTTCACAATTTCCTTGTTTCTTCATTGGTCCAGGTGAACGAGGGCAGTGTGTGCTGGACACACCACCAAAGATCTTGTT
Organism: Cyprinus carpio; assembly: GCF_018340385.1. Lineage (NCBI taxonomy): Eukaryota > Metazoa > Chordata > Actinopteri > Cypriniformes > Cyprinidae > Cyprinus > Cyprinus carpio. The sequence goes on along the minus strand of NC_056603.1, from coordinate 14,354,708 downwards.
CTGTGACCTCCGCTTGGATCCTGGAGAGAGCAAGACTTGTAAGAAGCTGAAAATAAACCAGACATGGATGCAGTCACGTTTAACTTTTGGTCTAAATGACCCATTGAGTTTTCTTTTGATAAGTGCTTGTGTTGTTTATATAGTTTATGCCCTCACAACATCAGTAATAAGAAGTGAACCCCTTAAAATAATTCCTCGTGACCCAGATAATGTTGATATGCTGTTGAAAACTGGTTCATGGCTCAAAACCAATAGTCAGCTGGCCAAAGTTCAGCTGTTCACTCATGTAATGGCTCATTATGCCTGGCTAATGTCATTCTGAACTACAGGAGACAGCCAGGTTTTTTTCAGCTGAGACTGCCAGTAAATAATGTTTTCCCCTCATTCAGATTCCTATAGTGAGGTTGTGCCCACTGATGGTCCACCCAGTTTCCGGGGTCAGGCAGTGAAGTACGTGTACAAGCTCACGATTGGCTGCCAGCGAGTCAACTCACCCATCAAGCTGCTGCGAGTCCCTTTCAGAGTTTTAGTGCTTCATGGTAGGTTTCCTTTCTCCCTGTTAGTCTTGTCCATGCAAAGCAGAGGCTAATTATCAGCAAGCTGCATTAGAGCTGCACTAATCACTTTCAACATGCTTTTTTTTTAACTCCTAAAGAAATGTTTAATCTTTTTAGAAAATGTGTGAATACTTGGTTGTTGAATAAATTAACACAAGTATGTACGTGAATAGAGTGTCACCACAGTGTCAAAAAATATATATATATTTTGCAGGCATGCCAGAGCCTCCGTTTCCCCAAGATGAGGAAGTGGCTCCCTCAAACCCCTTTCTGGAGGAGGAGGAAGGAAGCAGGAGAGATACAAGACCGCTAGAAAGAGCTCTGGACATGCTGATGATCACCACCTCGCGACGATGCCCATGTGCGTGAGTGAATGTGGGAAGGCTTGTGTCTTTGAATGTGTGCTTGTCATTCATGTGTCAGTTGTGAATATGGTAATGAGCACATGCATTTCCTTCACAGATATGTTCAACATCACAAACATGCGGGGAAAGGTGGCTAAGTTCTGCATCTTTAAGACTGTGTACAGGCTCGGGGAAGATATTATTGGCACCTTCACTTTCTCAGAAGGGGATATTCCATGTTTGCAGGTATAGTCTATAGTTCAGGTCAAAAGTTTGGGGACTATAAGATTTTTTTTTAATGCATTACTCCAGTCTTTAGTGTCACATGATCCTTCAGAAATCATTCTAATATGCTGATTTGGAACTCAAAAACTTTTCTTATTAATTTATTTTGAAAACAGTTGAAAACAATAGCAGTGCTTAATATTTTTGTGAAAACTGATCTTTTTTTTTCAGAATTCTTTGATGAATATAAAGCTCAAAAGAACAGCATTTATTTGATATAATATTCAAATAAATGCAAAATCCAAAAGTCTTTACTGTCACTTTTGATCAATTTAATGCATCCTTGTTTTTTTTTATATCTAATTGACCCCAAATTTTTGAGAATGTAAATGTTTCATGAAGTGCTTCTGTAGTGATCATGTGTATTTATATCTGCTCAGTATTCAGTAAGTCTACAAAGTGAGGAGGAGGTCCAAGAGCAGTACCAGAGACGTCCCGGCCAGGCTGTCAGTGTCACTGGTCACGGCCGACATCTAGAGTCCTGCTTGCACACAGCCTCCAGCCATTTCTCTCTCCCTGTACCCCTCAATGTCACACCAGGATTCACCACAGATATAGGTTAAAAAATCCTTCACGCATAAAAAGTTGTCAGTTGGATAATGTAGCTTTTGGTTGACTTATTGGTTTATTTCCGGTTCAGCTTGAACCTGAAGTTTTAAATCTGTTATCAAATACATGTGAGTAAAGGAAATAAGTGGACATTCTCTGATAAGGCAACATTCTCATTCAATGATTTTATTCTCTTCCCCAGTGACGTTACGATGGCGTCTGCATTTTGAGTTCGTAACAGCGCGGGAGCCAGTGGAGGCCCCGGTGGTTCTGCAGAATCAGTCAGAAGTCACAGTGTGGACGGGGGCAGAGCATGTGGATGTGGACACCTTCAGCTGGGACCTTCCAATCAAAGTGCTTCCCACAAATCCCACGCTAGCTTCATATGTTTCACAGTTCACAGGGACAAACAGCATCAACATTTGAGTTGTGTTGGTGTTTGTGCAGGGAGATCATATAACTAACGAGTTGTTGTTGTGAGATGTCCTGTTAGCGGTCTACTTTAAATTCAAAGGTGGCTTATATTTAGAGTTGTTTTATTGGTTTTTATCTTTTGCCGTGCAATGAGATGACAATTCTTTATTAAAGCTACTTCACATTTCAGCCTTGACCAACAGACTGCTTTACCTCCTGTAATGTAAAGATTTCTGTATTTTATAGTCTATATTTCATTCGTATGCTCCAAACTCTAATAACAAATGGTTTCTATTGTATTTCAGTTCTCTGTTACAAGCTATTTTGTAACATTTCGCTATATGCAAACAATAACTGAATAAAACCGTTATTGAGAGGCATGATTTCTGGTAGTTTTTTTTTTCCGAAACGGTTGTCCCACCTGTATGAACTACTATTTCTGCTGTAATGCTGACAAAGCTGCTTATATTAAAATATTTTTATTAATCAGAACTTATGAGTCTTGAGAGATTAATAAATATATAGGTTTATAGTATGTTTATGATTCTTGCAGGTTTAAGAACTGTATTTCTTACATGAAAACAATAGGTATAAGGGGGAAAAGATATTTCAGCTTACATCTTGATTTTGTGTTTATTAGCATTTTAAATTATAGTTACAATCATTTGTTAATTTGAATACGTTTAAATCATCCTGTGGCCGCCTTGGAAGTTCACTGAGGCCCCTGAGAACCAATGTACTATTGTAGTTTTTTTAGAAATTAAAAGAATGAGATTTTTTTTATACATATTTATTAGTGTAAATGTAAATATGACACAACAGTTACATATAACAAATTTATTATCAAATCAAAATAATGCTTGTCTCATAAAGAGTTTTTTGTTGTTGTTGTTGTTACAACTATTTAACAGGGAATACACATTTAATTTTGCTCCCTGAACTCCATGAAAAAATATCTTGGCTATTTAGGCAATGAGCTGTAAAAGAGATAATAACAGGACATACGGTGCTAATAGTTTGTGTTATAGTGATGTGATAATAGCATGGTAGAACAAGCACAAATTAATATACACAATGCGTAACATTCCAAACAAATATAAAACTTCCCATCTGTCTCTCCAGTACATTATTCAAATGCATAAAAGAATGCTTTCCTCTCCTACATGCTATACATGTCAACCACATCCTATTTTCCTTTAAACTGAGAACTTAAATGGTAATGGTTATGCTTTGAGAATACAAGTGCTATAGAAGTAATATTGCACCTCACGTAATAGTGAGACAGATGTTAGCTGACAGGCAGGTGAATTGTGGTTTGAAGTCTTCCTCCATGCTAACCTTCTAGTTTCATGTTGAGTGCTCCATGTCTTGGATCAATATTGTTCTCTTCTCCAGGAATGCAGGGCAGGCGGGGATCAGAGGTCATCACCAGTGTGACCTGGCAGGTCAGAGATTCAACCCGAACTTCACACCAGGGAGGAAAGTCCACAGGCCGATGCACACTGTAATCGAGCGGTTGATTTAAATATAAAAATGAACTACATTCTGTGTAGCAACAAGTACATTCTCCAAAATAAGGGTTTTCACAACGATGACATAGAAGAATTTAAGATCTTTCAGTGAACAGTTCTTAAAGGAACCATTTATAATTAACATTTTAATAATCTAAAGAAGCTTTTTAAATTGGAAATCTATGGTTTCTTAAAGGTCCTTCATGGAACCATCACTGCCAATCAAAAACCTTTATTTTCAAGAGTGTAATTTCGGTTTCAGTGCACCAAAATAACACTGAAAAATCTCAAGATTCCCATTCATTAGGTTCTTTTATTTATTATCCAATAGAGAAATTAATGCAAGATGTTACCACTCTTACGTTTCGCAGCATCCCACTCCCACGGGGTGCAGGCAGGTGCACTGCACACAGCCCTGCTCCATCCAGCTCTCTCCCATAGAGTACTGCTTCCCATCATACTCACACAGAGCTGTGAAGAGAGACATCGAACAGTGCCTGATCAACAAGTGCTCTCCAAATAAAACTGATTTAGAGTAAACATCATGAGACGGGACACCTGGTCTCACCTTGAGAGTTGAAGTGGCACTCCATTGGTGCTGCTGAACATTTAATCCACACCAAAGAGGCCATGAAGATCATCATCACACCATGTCTCGCCATGGGATCCATCTGTGTTGTTCGATTGCACTCTGAATTGTTCTCTCTCCTCTTTCGCACCTCCATTTATACCCCCTTGTGTTCACGGGGAAGGATGTGAGGAGTGGTTTACCCCCTACCTGAGGTGTGTTTCTGGGGTGGGGGTAGGTTAGTTAGGGGGTGTGCAAAGGAAAAAGCTGTGGCTTGGCACCACTTGCTCTTTCTCTCCGGTGATTGCCATTCTCCGCTCCACTGGGCATGACCTTGAAAAACTATAGAAATTCTGACACATCCTGGGATGACTAAGAGAGGTGGGGAAGAGAGCTGGAGAGCAAGAAAAAGCAAAAAGTTGATGCGAGACAGCATGCTGAACAAATATGGATAACATGAGCTGCCAATTAAAGATAACACCCCTACATTTTGAAAAATAAAGGTCTAATTTCACCTAATTTGATGATGCTGAGATAAAAAGTATAAAACTTTTCATCATGCCCAGTTTTTTCCCCAAAATAACAAAAATGTATATATAGCAGGCCTGTATCCACTTTAATTCAGTTATCAAAATAACAAAAGCAGTAAAATGACAAATGTGTCTGTTTTAATGACAAGAAGATGTATTGAAAATGTATAAGTTAATATAGAATCTGCAAAGGAGTCACAAAAACTGTCATTTTCTGTTACTTTTTGTAGTAAAACACATATAATAGAATATATCTGTCATGTTTGCATTTTCTTCTGTCACTGGCCATACTTCTAATTTTTCAGTCTGGATTAGGCATAATCATTTATTACCTTCAGAACCATTCATATATGTGAAAATCGGATAAGAACGGAACAAATAGTTGTTGTAACTGTTCAAAGGAAGACAGTAATCCTGTCTTTGTGACATATTACCACATGGCTTTTTGGTGATTAAGATATAATACAAGACATTTTGATCTTACAAATGGTTGTCAAAATCAAAAATGCTAAAAATGCCACAGAGCTAAACAGGCCCTATTTTTGAAATCAGCACCTCAAAATTGGTAAGAAACAAGTGTTGAATTTTATTCAGCAAATATGATGCAGGGCATGTGGAATCACCAGGGAAAAATAAATATACTACAAATACATTTACATATCTTTGTGCTTAATAAAAATACTCTGCAATTACACTGTTGGTATACTAAAGTAATATAGGCTACTTAAAGTCTGCTAAATTGGAACAACTAGTAATATAGTTTAAAGGAGCCCTATTATGCTTTTTCACGTTTTGAATTTTAGTCAGTGTGTAGCGTGTATGTTTGGGCATAAAAAAGATCTACATATTTACAAATCTCAAAGTCCACTCCAAAGGGAGATATTTCGTTTTTTTAAAAATCCCTTTTAAGAACTACAATGAAAGACTACAGGGACTACAGCGTTGTTTTCCGGGGTTTGTGATGTCACAAAGCCGCCCAATAGAATATCATGGAAATTCGAATGGTTGGGGGATGGGGAATGATTGGGGGGTGTGGAATGGTTGGGGGGTGGGGAATTGTTGGGGGGTGGGGAGGGGCGAGGTCTGGTTAAAACTTGGATGAGTGAATCACACAAGACAACGACGACGAAGAAGTGCTGCTGTATAATTATATATGTAGTATGTTACAATTATGAAAACGTTTTTATAATAAATTGCTGACAGTACAATACTGGACAATGATGTAATCTGCAGAATTTACACTTCAGTTATGAGACTACAGTGTTTCCCATACATTGAGTGCGGGTGTTTTTATATCACTGTTTTTCTGAAGGAAACCGTCATTTTCATTTCGTCTTGCATCTCACGCCTGATAAAGCGGCATTTGTGAGCAGAGCGCTGCTTTGTGTACAGCTGATACAGGGGAAACACGTAGACTGTAAAAAACATGGATGTAGTGTCTGTGACGTCACCCGTAGGTATCCGAAGAGCGTTTTTGAAGCCTAAAGTAGGCAGAGCCGGCCGTCACCATCTTGGCAGCGCGTAACTCGAAAATGGTCAAAAAGGCGGGAGCTGGTTGCTGAAACCACGCCCACATAGCTCAACGATGTTGACAGCAGCGGCAATCCACCTGTCATTCAAGTGGCCACGCCCTTAATTATGCAGAACTTTAAGGCTTAATATAATTTAAACGGATGAGTTATAAAAAAAATTCACCCCCCTCACAGTTGTCATGAAAATTAGCTATATAGGCCAAAATAATTTTTGAACCAAGCTGCAAACATGTTTTTTTCTGCTGTAAAGTTGGGCATTTTAACATGGGGAGTCTATGGGATTGACTCCCTTTTGCAGCCAGCCTCTAGCGGCCAGTTGATGAATCACAGTTTAAGTCACTTAAGCGTTGGCCTCACGAGAGAGAGTAGGAGGTTGCCGCTTGGGGAAACGTCAATCTCTACCACTTCAACAACGCCTCCTTCTGGCAGAGAATGAATTTGCATATATGTATACCGTTTTCACTGCAATTCATGTTATAATGTTAGAATTAAAGAACAATAAACATAATACATGCACTTATCTGTACATAGTAAATGCAATTATTTTAAGCAGTTGTTGACATCTTTTCTAAAATGTGAATTAGCCAAAAAAAACTCTAATATGTCTTGTAATATCCATGTTTGCAAAGGTTCTGCGCGATCCTGTTGCTCAATATTCTTGGGCTCTGAAACTGGTTTAAATTGAAATGGCAATATTGACGCCATACCGGGGCAGTACTGAAACACCGTCTAAGCTGTTTGCCGATCACAACGCACTGGGACAGCTAACCAGTTATGTCACATTTCGTTTTTCAGAAGGCGGGCCTTCATCAAACCTGGAACTAATCGAGCTGTTTGTGCCAGAATTGGGAGAAAGGTTTGTAATAATGTAAATGATGTAGAAAATAATGTGTTTTTCGAACCACCAAGCATGAGAGCATTCTAGTACACCCCCAATACCATATCAAAACTTTGTAAAAGAGCATAATAGGACCCCTTTACTTGTGAAGACATAGTGCTGAAGTTCAACTAAAGATGTACTGAAGTATATTTGATTGTGCTAAAGTGGAACTATTACAAGTATACTTCAGGTATACTTTAAATATCTTGCATTTAAAAACTGATATTATTCAAAGATCATTCGACCCTCAACTCATCAGAAATGACATTTAAACACGTTTAGGCTTAATGTTAAGAAATGTGCATTGTGCACAAGTAGTATTCCAAATAAAGTTTAATTATAATTTTCATATCAGTAAGTCTCAAGTGATATGTCAGTAAATATGTTGATAGATTTGAAATACAAAGTTCTGGTATGAAACTCTAGATGACGCAGTCCGATAGGTCTAACTCAATCTGACATAATGACATCATTATCACATGGCACAGCTGATTGGTTCTCTCTTGTATCGGTAGCCAATAAGCTCACTGCTGAACATTCAAATATATGACTAGTGCTTGCTGTAGCAGTTGCAGCTTGCTTCAGAAACCCTCCACCTTCCCCAGCTCCACCTGTATAGATCTGCTACAGGGTGATTTATGTATGCTATATGGGGGTTATTTCATGTTATAAGTGCAGCAGCAGTATTTCTTACATGCTCACAGCAGCATGTTGTGGATGTATTGGCAGTAGCAAGTCTTGGTACATGCTCTGCCGCAGCAGCAGTTTAGCAGATCTATTCCGCCAAGACCAAACACATTAACATTGTCATGTACCTTACATGCTAAACTATCTGAGAGTTTTCATGACAGAACTATAATTAGTATGAAATAAATGTATATATTATTTTTTAATAGGGCAGTTTTCATCTGGGTTGTGGTGGATGCATCTGATAAAATAACATTCAGTTTATTGTCAGATGTCACCTCAGATGCATCCTGAGGATGGTCAGCTGGTGGTTCTCAACATCAACAAATGGTTACTAGGTGATCTTCAAACACATAAACACAGGCATCCATCACAACTGTGGTCCTCAGGTTGCCGTGACCCTGGTCTGCTTCTTTGGACTAAACCCATGTTGATGATGTCATGGTGACCTCACATGGGTCTGGTCCAGCTGAAGATGTTCATGAGCAGGAGGAAGCTCATAAAGGCAGAATTTGACTTTTATTGCATTACCGCTGCAGGTGTGTGTGTTTATGATGAGAGAAGATGAAGATGTAATATTTCTGAACTGCTTTTTTGTTGTTAAGGAAGGATCCTATGTAGGTGTTGAGTGCAAGGGATTAGGCTTTGAGCGGATGCCAAGAAGGTAACGCTCTTTGAGCCAGAACCAAACATTACATACTCATTTGCACATTAGCTCATCTCTCGTCATCTTTGCTATCAAGATGGAAAAATTTGCGATAGAAGAAACAGGCGTTTTCCAAGGAGGCCCTGGGGTACCACAAAGTCTGTTTGTAGCATTCACGCCTGTGTCACCCCACAGTAGTCTGAAAGGTGTTGAAAGCTCTTCCCTGTGTACTGCATGTTGTACTACTGCTCTATGGCACTGACTAGCGCCTCAGTTTGGACAAAGTGACTCACAGTCTCTCCTCTGCTCTGGCCGTGCATTCTGACCATGTTCCCCTCTGCTTGAACGTTAGAACTGGTGTCGTATTTAAACATTTCCGCCTCATAGGACATGATTTGTGTCCAATAGGAGCAGAAAATTTGCCAAAAGGCCATCGGGCAGAAGTTCACAATTTTTGGTTGTCAATTAATCTTTGGTTATTGTCGTTAAATGGAACAAGTAACTAAAAGTACTGTTATGAATAAGTCTATTCAGCAGGTACACTTGATTTTTGGCAGCACATTTTCTTATTTAATGGTAAACCTTAGGTAACCTATCCCACTGTTTCCCAACCTGTGTCTTATGTAGCCAATCTGTAATACGGTTCTAGGAAAAGATTATTTACCCAGAACAGAATTTTAGGAAACACGTAAGAGAGTTTTATTGCTGAGAAAATGACTGAAAAATTAACAAAGATGGGTTACATGTGTCTTTCACAAAAATGGGCAAAACATATTATTATTATTGTTTTTTTTAAAGGAACAGAATTTATTTTGTGTTTTAAAAAATTATCTGAATGCATTAACATGTTGAATCACATTTAATTCTTTAGAACATTTAAAAACAATACATTGTTGAAGTAAATTACACTTCTAAAAATCCCAGCACTTTTGTTTTTACACATTTAAAATGTCACCTTTAAAAATAAAAAATTCAAAGTTCCCCTGCTTTACAAGTACCACTGTTTGGTAATCACTGATTTATACAGACAGTATAAGCATTGTTCAAATGAGCCTCACATAGTAGTCGATGTGTATTTTTGTACTTTTGAATCAATCTATATTCTATGGAGGCATTTTAGGTTACAGGTTACAATCACTGAATTTAGACTTTCTTATCCATTTTATTAAAAATAAAAATGAATGCAAAAATGTCCTTCAGGGGGTTCTTTGGGGTTTCTAAGGTGCTTTATAGCACCAATGCCATACAAAGAACCTGTTAAGTCCCTGTATAGTTCTCTAACTCTATCTTAGTCTTTTAGTTTAGTTGGGGAAATGATAAAAAATTTAATTAAAATAAAGTGTATTTCCTGAAGATAATGTGGCTCTCAACTGTTTTGCCCCCAAGGCCCCCTATACAGTATATTCCAGGGCCCTCACATGAAACTTTTTAACCTCAGAAAAGCATAAAAGTGATTTGAAACAGCTTTTTCCATTGAAGTAAATTCCCATTCATCACAGCAAACATATGAGAGTTTAGTAACATATCTAAAATGTAAGGAGGAGAATGGGGCTCCTCTTATGGTTCTACATACAGTAACACCATTTGACAAAAGTTCTGTAAAGCACCTTTAAAGATAGAAGCAACATTATATAGCACTTGACGTGGTTCCTCATCATTACAAGCCAATTAACCCCTTTTAGTGCTATTTAGCACCTTTTTATAGAGTGTACCTGCAAACATTTAATCCATCATATAAGCAATTATTGATGGGTCATAAGCAATTCCTGGATATACAAGTTCAGGCCTCGTAAGGTCTAGCCATTGGAAACCTTCATCATCCCAAGAGTGCAGCTGCCCTTTGGCTTCAACTCAAAGGAATGTGGCTTTAAACTTGGGAGCAAGGAAGCAGAGCCCCCTCTGTGAGTGTTCGGAACACATGAGGGGTGGCAATGAGCCTTATCCTCTTTAACAGCTCTTGAGTCCCGAGCGGAGGATGTAATGGACTGTGGTCCTGTTCTGTTGTGCAGTCTGACTCATCACCATTTATTATATAACCACACACTAATGTGCAGGGGGGACCCAAAGTTGCACTAAGATTTAGGATGTGAGTGATCGAATGCCAAGCTGCCAGCGAATGTAAATTAAAAGCAAGAACAGCTTGTTTTCTTAATCTTTTTATTGGCTTGGTTCTTTTTCTGCCCTCAAAAATGAGGGCAAAAATCACACTTGTGTGAAAAGAGATGAGGTTTTTAGGAAATACAACCTATTATGATGCCTATATACACAAACACAGCAATAAAATGTTCATAGCATTGGAGAACATACTTGGAGAATATTACGTTCATGCACCCAAAATACAGATAGCAACTGCAAATGACTTGTCCACCTGCTGTGCAGAATTGCTGACAAAGTACATAACCTACTGGTTTCACAGCAGATCCAACAATCACAACTTGGGTTAAGTGCAATGTATAAACAATTGCTATTCTCTCTCTCTCTCTCTCTCTCTCTCTCGTTGGCAATTTCTTAATACATAGAGACAACAGTCAATTGCAATTTAAATAGATTTCAAACAGATTAAAAGCTTAGTTTTTAATTTTCAATTTTGGGGGATTTATTAAATATTTTTTGAAAATATGAGATTTATGAAATACAGTGCATATTTAAATTAATTAGACATTTAAATTAATTAAACTAATACAAAATGTTTAAGCAAAAAAAAAAAAAAAAAAAAACATAAATAAATCTATGATTTGCAGTGATATACCTTTTGTTTAAACTCAGAAACTTGGAAAAAAAATTTTACTCAATGTACAACTAACATGCAATTCAAGAGGACCTTTAAACGAAATTTGTCCTGTATTACTATCCGTTCTTAAACCAAACAGGAAGCCACCGCGATCCACCAGACCAAAGAAGCCATTTCTGATCCGTTCAGTCCATACAAGTCGCTGCGGCTATCGAATGATTTGACATCGATTATTTACGTCTGGTTGTAATGTTTTCCTTTCTAAAAGCGGACGCGATGAAACCCTGTCAGATGCTTATTACAACTTTATTATTGTCTTAAATTAAGACTGACAGTACTTTTGATCAGCCATACTGGTTTTCATTAATCAGACAGAGTCGTATCAAGAACATAAAGTGCTGCGAAAAGCAAAAGCTCCCGCAGATCCAGTTCAGGGTCTTTGCTAGAGGCCCTGCAGTTTATCTCCCACCGCCCGAGAAATCTGCATTTATTCTTTTATATCTGTTTTGTTCCATTCACTACGGTTTTTCATAACACTTCATCGATTACTGAAGATGGACACAGACAAATTTAACTATGTGTATAGCTGCGATCTGGACATAAACGTCCAACTGAAGATGTGAGTATGTTTCTGGACCTTAGTCATTGTTTTGATTACAGAACTGTCAAACAAGCAAAATGTCAACAGAGGTGTATGTAACTTAATAATATGTAATATAATAATAAAGTGTCTACTGGTAACTCATGTAAGAGAGTACAAAATGTAAAGAGAAATCTTCCTCGCATGATATCATATCGCTGTTTTTGCGATGTTTACCAAAGCGAGCATGGCAACACTGTGAGTCAGAAGAATTAACACGAGTCCAGCGAGGGCTTTTGTGTTTTAGGGCTTTCATCGGTCTGTTGACATCATTCTCCTTTTGCCCTCGATCTTAACGAGTCTCTGTCTGTGTACGTGTGGATCATAAATAAAGATCATAAATGTTTCTTCTGACCCGCGAGTGTTTGTCATAACGAAATCAGTTTAATTTCACTGTGTGTGTTGTGTTGCATTACGATTTAAGAAGAACAGAAGGAAGGAGTCCCGAGGCGCCAGTAAGCAAACTTGCACAAGAGCTCATCATATGACAGTGACTGTTAAATCCAAATGCATGCAGAAGAGCTGCCTGTCACCATGCGAAGCAATAAAGGACATGTAGTAAAATTCGACCCTCTGTTTAAGAACAGTTTTAAACAACTTCTCAAAAATTAAAGTGCGTATTTTGTATGTTTATTATATATTTTTATTAGCCTACGTATTTTTCACTCACGTTCCTGTATATTTACGCCACCGTTCACAAGTTTGTGCTCCGAACGATTTTATTAAAAGAAAGTTGTACTTTTTTTCAGCAAGTATGCATTAAATTGATAACTGATAAAAAAAACCAATTCTATTTTAAATAAACGCTGTTCTTTTAAACGTTGTATTCATTAAAGAATCCTGAAAAAGCGCAGTTTCTACAAAAATATTAAGCGGCACTTAAACTTTTTTTTTCAGCTGTGATAATAATAAGAACATTTTCTTGAACAACAGATTTCAGATTTCTGAAGTATCATGATGTGACACTAAACTGAAGATCGGAGGAGGGGCTGCTGAAAATTCAGCTTTGCCATCATAGGCTTAAATTACATTTTGAAATTATAAAATGTATACATCATCTGAAAGATGAATAAATAAGCTTTCCATTGATGTATGGCTTGTTAGGACAATATTTGGCTGAGATACATTGAAAATCTGGAATCTGTGGGTGCAAAAAAAAAAAAAAAAAAATTAGAGAAAATCGCCTCTAAAGTGGTCCAAATTAATTTCTTAGCAATGCATTTTACTAATCTAATCAAAAATTACGTTTTGATATATTTATGGTAGGAAATTCATAAAATATCTTAATGGAACATGATCTTTACTTAATATCCTGATGATTTTTGGCATAAAAGAAAAATCTATAATTTTGACCCAAACAATGCATTGTTGGCTATTGCTAATTGCATGCATTGGCTGTTGACTGGTTTTGTGGTCCAGGGTAACATGTTTCCCATATTTCTGTTTAATATTACTGCTCAAGTAAATGCAGCCTTGATGAGCATGAGAGATGTTTTTCAAAAGCTTAAAAACAGCATCAGAACATATAAAGTGTCATGGAAAAGTCAAGGAAATCATTGATCAAATAGTTTTGTAACTCTGCTGACTTTTAGCACAATTGCTCACCAATAAAGAGGTACAGTATACGAATTCCTTACTTCAGAAAGCAAATGTCTTCTTGACACTGTGCTGTGTTCTGACTGAGCAGAAATAATATCGTCTTTTTGTTTGCTTTTGCAGAGGCAGTCTGGAGGGCAAGAGAGAGCAGAAGAGCTATAAAGCTCTGCTTGAGGACCCCATGCTGCGATTCTCAGGACTCTATCAGGAGAGCTGCTCCGACCTGTACGTCACCTGTCAGGTGTTTGCCGAGGGCAAGCCTCTCGCTCTGCCTGTACGAACGTCTTACAAGGCCTTCAGCACTCGCTGGAAGTATGTGCATTTATCAGTGATTAATCTCTGTATGTCACACAGTGGCTCACTTTATGCTTATGTGATTCAATAATAAGTCTGAGCTGGAAACCAAACAAAATATATCAGAGATGCTTTGTTGAGATATGTAGCATATATTTTTGTACCCAATCATCCTCTCGCATACTTAGATATTTGCACAATAAATTACAAATATGATTTTTTTTTTAACTTTGATTTTAATACCTTCAGATTTCATTTGTTCACTGTACTGAGTCACATATGTTTTGTCACATTATTATTGTTGTCTTCTCTTCACCTTAGCTGGAACGAGTGGCTTAGGCTGCCAGTGAAGTACCCTGACCTGCCTCAGAGTGCCCAGGTGACTCTAACAGTTTGGGATGTTTATGGACCCGGCCGAGCCACGCCAGTTGGGGGCACTACAGTCACCCTCTTTGGGAAATATGGGTAAGGGTCTAATGTTTACAATTTTGTTAATCAGAAGTATAACTGGAAAATGACATAAAATTGAGTGCTTTAGTGCCCTGCCGCCTTTTTCTTTTTTCCACTGCCCTGGTTTCAGAAGTATTTTTCCTATTAATTTTCCCATTGGGATTTTTAAAAAGCACACAAAAAATTTAAAATATAACAAAAAAGAAAACAATATTACAATATTACAACTCATAACTGCCATTACAGAAATAAATGATGTTTTAAAATACATATGAATGAATGAAGGAAGCATTTATATAGCGCTTTATAATGCATTGCTGTACACCCAAAGCACTTTACAATCATATGGGGGGTCAATTAAAAACAGTTGTTTTAAATTGTAATAATATTTCACAGTATTACAAATAAATGCAGCCTTTTAAAGCTTAAGATAATTCTTTTTTAAATCTTACCAACCCTAAACCTTCGCACAGTAAAAATGCATTGCAGGAAAATTCCATCCCACCATTCTCTTCTGTGAGTCTCTTCTATCAGGCTGTTATGTTTGCACAAAATGTAAATTTGGATGCCAAATTTTAAAGCCACCATTACTGCACTTAAATGCTTTGCTCCGCTGGTTAAATAGTTTTTTTTTTTTTTTTTGTTCAGAATACATATGATTCATATCTTCACTCCAATAATAATTTCATTGTCTTACAGATTTTAGGGTGCATATGACCACTACATTCAGAATCTGTGATTATATCAAATTAATTCAGATTAATAAAATTTGTAAATGTTAAAATAGAAGGTGAGGTGTTATTAATTATTTAGGAAAGAGATCATTATCACAAAATATATTATTTTCCACTAAAGTTTGCACACAACTACATTTATACGTGTATTATTCCCCCTTATCTCCATCTCTCTCATTCTGTCTACTAGAATGTTCCGGCAGGGCATGCATGATCTGAAGGTGTGGCCGGGTGTGGAGGGTGATGGCAGTGAGCCCACTAGTACACCAGGAAGGACCAGCAGCACTCTGGCAGAGGACCAGATGGGCCGCCTGGCCAAGGTCAGTTGATGGATTGGGGAGTGGAGGAGCCCAACTGAGACAGAAACTGGAGAAATATGCCTGTGGACAGTTACTGTACATGAGGGATATGTTAAATGAAAAGTGAGTGATGGCAGGGAGGGATAGATGGATATGCTGATTGTGTTTATAGATTACCCAATTTGTGGAAAGAATGAGAATTGAGAATGTTTGTTGTTGCGAGGGAGTGTGCTTGTGTGTGTGTGTGTGTGTGTGTGTGTGTGTGTGTGTGTGTGTGTGTGTGTGTTCTGTCAAAGGACATGTCTTAACTGCCCTCTGTTCCAGGGCCCAGACCTGGAGATACTTAGTGACGTGAGTATGAGAGAAAACAGGACAGGAATGCTGAATTTATGTATGTGTGTGAATGTGTGTGCGTGCTTGTATGAGTGTTGGCTTGTCTCATATATTTGTGGGCAAGATATAGGACATGGTATATATTTAGCTTGCATAATTTGACCCACATTTTCACAAATAGGATGTGTATGTTATTTTCACTGACATTTTTGCTGCTTGACTTCATACATTTTTTAATTCAACATTTTATATATACATTTTATATATATATTTATTTATTTATTTATTTATTTACTTATTTATTTATATATTTACATCAGTGTAGATGTTCAGGAGAATTAGAAACAATTTTTATAACACTGTAATTTAATTTTTAAAAATATGGCAGTTCAAATATAGCATTTTTTATTTTAATTTACAATTGTTCAACTCAAATTATGACCACGTTAGCTGGTAGATCAAGCTTGTCTTTATTGTATAACCATATGAAAAAACAATCACACATCAAAAGGAGGATTTAGAAAAATGAACAGACTAAAAAAAAAAAATTATAATTGTGCTGGTCAGAATGATTTGTTGTGGATACCGTTGATAAAGCAAAACATGTTTTGAAGTGAGAACATTCCTTGAAATAATCATGAATGTCATGGACATTATGTTTAGCCACTAAAACTCATGTATGGCTGGTTAAACAAAGTCCTCTTAGACTCTTGCTGGCCTTTAGATGAGATGTGTTGTTGTACTAACTATTGCTAACTGTTTGTTTAGAAAGGGCTGAGTCATCTCGGTGTGCTACTTACTTTGCTCTGGCCCCCCCGAATGTCCTTTGGCTAATGAGCTTTTTGTGTGCTTTTGCACGCTGACACGCCGCTGTCATATGATTGGCTAAAGGATTGTGCACACAACATCTTAGTTGTGTCTTAGTGTTACTGGTCTTGCAACCATGTCTTTTTCTTGAAGTTTTCCTCTCTCTTTCTTTGCCTCTCTGTCTCCCTCAGCTAACAAAAGCTCATCGTCAGGGGCACATGGTTAAAGTAGACTGGCTGGATCGCTTGACCTTCAGAGAGATTGAAATGATCAATGAGGTGAGTGGTTTGGGGGTAAAAAGTGTCACGATATGAAGCCACTGTAATTTTTGCTACCTCTGTGTAACGCTTGATTTGTTTTTTATCCACAGAGTGAGAAACGTAGCTCTAATTTCATGTACCTCATGGTGGAATTCCCTCGTGTCAAAAGCGGTGAACGAGAATACAGCATTGTTTATTACGAAAAGGTTTATCTTTTTTCTATACTTTTTTTTTCTGTTAAGTCAATGTTGAATCAAAATATGTTTACTTCCCTGTTAGATTCAAGATTCAAGTAGCTTTATTTGCATAATAAAAAAATATCTTTACATTGCCAAAGCATAGAAACATTTAAATAAACATTTAACACAAATATACATAAGAATAGAAGTATATAGCATATAGAGTCTACATATCTGTATACAGTAAAACAAAAGTACTAATAAAAATTCTAATAAAGAGACAGGAGAAGGACTGGATCCTGTCATGTCAGTTTATGTGTGTTGTACAGTGTTTTCTTCCGGTTGTGATTTGTGGTTCTGTTCTGCTGCTTGTCCTCTTACCGTGGCAGGACTTGACATACCTTGCAGCCAGGTTAGAGCTTGTTGAGGTTTCTCCCAGAATGTACGGCAGTTTGTCCTTTTGTTGTATCTGGTTGAAGTCTTTGTGCTGGTTTGTAAATTGGGGAAAGAACGTAACCCTAATTTGTGTATAATTAGGGCGTGTTGTTAAAAAGTGCAGTTCTGTTTCTACTTCATGTTGTGTGCAGTGTGGACACAATCTGTCTTCTTTTGGTAACCAGGTCTGTCTGTGTCTGCCTGTCTCTATAGTGAGGTTATGGCCACTGAGTCTGTACATGTTCAGGACTTTTCTTAGTTTAGGGTCTGCCACTGTGTTTAGGTATTCTGCCAATTTATATTCTCTGTTTAGAGACAGATAGCATTACTTTGTTGAGCTGTTGCTTCTGTCCAATGTTTCAGATATTTCTCTTTCTGTGTTTTTATGATTTGATTTAGACTAGCTGGGGTTTTTGGATTGTAAAGTCAGTTCTAAGACCAGCTGGCGGAGGGGGCTTTTCTCTGGGTTCAGTTCTTGGTAGGTTAAGGCTTTATGGTGGAGGGTCAATTCAAGATTCAATTCAAGAACTTTATTGTCACATGTACTACAGTACAATGAAATTCTTAATTTGCTTACCCCTCTCGAGAATGACAGGGTATAATGGGAACAAATATGACTTACACAGGCAATACAAAGTATGTAAAAAATATAGAAAATACAGTAAAGTAAAAATATAAATAATAATAGCTTAAAAAAAGAAAGTGATGAAAGAGAAAGAAAAGAGAACCTGTATGCTAATTAGAGAAAAAAAAACTGTCAATAAAAAAATCTTCACAGAATAAATGTGCAGTGCAAGTAGCAATAAAGTGACAAATTGTAAAGTGTCAAGTGGTGATAAAGTGTCAGTGTAAAGACTAGTGTTTAAATTGTCAGTCAGATGCGTTATGAGTGTATGAAGGTCCAGCAGGTAAAGTGCAGAGTGCCATTAAACAGGCTGAGTTTATGCTGATGATACAGGTGGAAGTGGCAGTGGGTTTTGACTGTTTATCAGTCTAATGGCCTGGGGGTATAAACTGTTCTGGAGTCTGGATGTTCTGGCTGCAGTGCTCCCGTACCGCTTGCCAGACTTCATGAGGATGAAGAAATTGTGGATGGGATGGGTGGTGTCCTTGATGATGTTGCAAGCCCATTTGCAGGTCCCTTTTTTTGTATATGTCCTGTAGTGAGGGGAGATCAGTCCCTGTGATTTTCCGGGCCAGATTTTTCACCCTCTGAAAAGCCTTTCTATCCTGTGTTTGCTGTTGCCAAACCACACAGCAATGCAGCAAGTTAACACACTCTCCACAGTGCTTCTGTAGAAGTTATGGAGAATCTGTGATGACATGCCAAATTTCCTTAGCCTCCTCAAGAAATACATTATTTGATTGGCCTTACTTACTAGTTTCTTTGAATTTACTGTCCATTTGAGGTCCTCACAGATGTGTGCACCCAGGAACTTATAGCTGCCCACTCTCTCAACCTCAGCATCTCTGATCAGCAGAGGCTGATAGACACGCTCACTCCTCCTCATGTCCACAACCATCTCCTTGGTCTTGCTGATGTTCAGTGTGAGATTGTTAGCCTCACACCATGTGACCAGTTCAGACACTTCTTTCCTGTATGCGGTCTCATCATTGTTAGTGATAAGGCCAATGACTGTGGTGTCATCTGCAAATTTTATGATGATGTTGTTAGGATGGCTGGCAACACAGTCATGAGTGAAAAGAGTGAACAGCAACAGGCTGAGTACACAGCCCTGGGGAGTGCCTGTGTTCATTATGATGGTACTCGAGGAGTGTTTTCTGAGGCGGACATGTTGATGTCTACTGGTGAGGAAGCTCAGTATCCAGTTACACAGTTGTAGAAGGAAGGCCTAGGTTATATAGCTTGTTTATGAGTTTGGAGGGGATTATAGTGTTGAATGCCGAATTGTAATAAATGAAAAGCAATCTGGCATAGCTGTCTTTATTTTCCAGGTGAGTTAGGATTTTGTGAAGGGTAAATGAAATGGCATCTTCTGTTGATCTATTAGTCCTGTAAGCAAACTGTAATGGGTCCAGGGTGGCTGGTGCAATACTTTGAATGTGTTTCTTGACGTGACTCTCAAAACACTTCATGAGAACCGGTGTGAGAGCCACAGGTCTGTAGTCATTCAGACTTGAAACTGTGTTTTGTTTTTTTTTGGGACAGGGATGATAGTCCAGGGCTCTGTGTTCAGGGCTTCAGGTCGCATGAAAGAGGTTGAGCTCATCGGACAGAGATGCAGAGATGTTTGCAGATGTCCGGCCTTTGTAGTCTGTTATGTGAGCTAGGCCTTGCCACAATTTCCTTGGGTCATGTGTAGCATAGTAAGTCTATGATTGTAGGATGCTTTGGCAGATTTAATGCTTTTGCGAACATCATATCTTGACTTTTTGTAGGCTTCAGAGTCCCCAGATTTAAAAGCCATAGAGCGAGCGCGTAGACTGGAGCGTACTGGAGCGTGGAGGGTCTCAGTATGACTGCTTTTTAGGTGCGCATGGAATTTAATGGCTTTTTTTTGGATTTTAATTATTAGTGGGTACAGCCCCAATTCTGCTCTGTATGCATTGTGTGAAGTTTTTTGTTGTACACAAAGAATATTTTTACAGATTTCTGCCTGAAGAGTCTCTATTGGGTGTTTGTCCCATTTGTTGAAGTATTGGTTTGTGAGTGGACCCCAGACCTCACATCCATAGAGTGCGATTGGTTCTATAACTGATTGGATTATTTTTAGCCAGATTCCAATTGGGATGTCAAGTTTTATATTTTTCTTGATTGTGTAAAAAGCTCTTCTTGCCTCGTCTCTTAGGTCGTTCACAGCCTTGTTAAAGTTTCTTGTGTTACTGATGTTTATTCCAAGGTATGTGTAATTTTTAGTGTGTTCTAAGGGCATGTTGTTTAATTTGAAACTGTGATGTCGGTTTTTGTGACTGGCCCTTTTTTGGAATATCATAATTTTAGTCTTTTTAAGGTTAACTGACAAGAAGGTGTGCAGGAGATCCAGGTGCTGCTGTAGACCCTCTTTTGTGGGTGACAGCAGCACTAGATCATCCGCAGAAGACATTTAACTTCAGTGTCTAGTAGGGTAAGACTGGGGACTGTTCTAGGGCTCTTGCTAGTTCATTGATGTAGATATTGAATAGTGTAGGGCTTAAGCTACTGCCCTGTCTCACGCCATGACTCTGGGGGAGGAAATCTGTGTGTTTGATTTGATAAAGTTCTTACTTCTTTTCTAAGATTTTTGCACTCGTTGTAAAACCATTTCTCATGTACACGCTCCCTGTTTATTTTTTGTTTGTTTGTGGTTTTTAGGTTAGATAGTGTTGCTGTCATTGCAAATATTTGGTTCATCCTGTCTACTGCTAAATTGACCCCTTCAGTGCTGTGTAGGAATGGTGTAGCTAGGAAATTATTTAATAGGTTTTGTATTTTTGGTTCACAAATTACGGTTTGATATGTATCTTCACTATTTTGTTTGCATCTGTATGTGTGTTTGAGGCTGTGGAGGTGGGTTTGTTTTGATCTGTTTTGTTTTTGAGATAGGTTTTGATCTGTTTAGATAGAGGGTGATTTTACTGTGGTCTGACACTGGGGCTGGTTGGCTGACTTTGAATGCTCTGAGAGAATATGAATTTAGGTTGGTGATGAAATAATGTTAATGCATGCGTCATCAAAATGTATTAGCCTTGCTTGCTCCTAAATAGCTACTTTTTAGTTGACTAGGCTGTGGTGTTAATGTTAACTGGCCAAATAACTATTTAGGCATTGAATTAGGATATTGTTGTAGAGAAAGCAGCTTTTCAGAAATCTTGCCAATCTTAAACAGAGCAGTTTAATTCTGGTTAATGTAATATGTATTAAAATTTAGTAAGAAAAAAAGCAGTCCCTCACAATTAGCAGTCAGGAATGCCTTGATGGGTAAAAACAAGGCCCAGCTTTTTTTCTTTGTTACAGAATTAAAATATGTTGTAGATGCCATTTTATGTTGACTATAAATAAGTGATAATCAAGATTTTGCAAAGCATTGTAGTTCACTAGTTAAAATTCTTCATCTAATAGTTCACCTTCCTTTATCTAATACTTGTTAAAGCCTTGTTAAATTTCAGTGGTTTTATGCCTCTCTCTCTTTACAGGATGCAGATGAATCCTCCCCTTCGCCGACCAGTTCAGATATTGTGAAAGTCCCCGACCCTCAGATGTGCATGGTGAGTGAAAAAAAAAAAGAAAGGCCATTCTCTTAGGTTTATGGGTTTGAGAATCTGTGTTGGCACTTGATAATTTAAAGAAAAATTTCATTTAAAATGATAACGTTGGTAACTGATGGTGTTGGCATTGTGTTGCAGGAGAACCTTGTGGAGAGTAAGCATCATAAACTGGCTCGTAGTTTACGCAGCGGACCATCTGACCACGATCTCAAACCTAATGCAGCCACGCGCGATCAACTCAATGTTAGTGATAGAGAGAAAAAGAAGTACACGAGAAATCTTAACAGATGTCTTTATAATGCTGTTTTTCTTTCATAGATCATAGTTAGTTACCCACCTACTAAGCAACTGAGCTCTGAGGAACAGGACCTTGTGTGGAAGTTTAGATACTACCTCACCACACAGGAAAAGGTGAGTGAGCACATTCAAAACCATTCAGAAGTTTGGGGTCAGTAATACTTTTATTCAGCAATGGCACATTAAATTGAACAAAAGTTACAAGGAAAACATATAGAATGTTAGAAAAAAATCTATTTCATAGTTTCATGCATGTCAAAAATGCATCATGATTTCCACAAAAATATTGATAATGAAAAGAACATTTTTGAGCACCAGATCACCATATTAGAATAATAGGAGGATCATGTGACAATTGAAGACTGGAGTAATGAAATAGAAAATAGTAATAATATATCACTATAGTACTGTTTTACCGTATTTTTTTTTTTTAAATGTAGCCCTGGTGAGCAGGCAAAACAAATACATAAAAGTCTTACCAACCACAAACTTTTGAAATTGTTCATATAGGTACCAGTGTTGTACCCTGAGTAACAGGTTCGGTATCTAAGTTGTAGTCTGTGTCCAGGAGAAGATCTCAATTGCGGGTGTGTTTTTAGGCTTTGACTAAGTTCCTGAAGTGTGTGAACTGGGATCTGCCCCAGGAGGCCAAACAGGCCCTGGAGCTGCTGGGAAAGTGGCGGCCGATGGATGTGGAGGATTCCTTGGAGCTGCTGTCCTCTCATTTCACCAACCCCACAGTCAGACGCTACGCTGTCGCGAGGCTGCAGCAGGCTGATGATGAGGTGAAGTCTATGTGTTTGTGTATGTGTGTGTTAGATTGTCAGTGGTTTAGATACATAACATAACATAAAAAGATCTTCGTGCATCAAATTAATCATAAGCATTACTAAGTATACTCAAATACACACACCATTAAAAATGGTAATCTTTATATACAACTGACAACTTTTAGGGACAACTGATTCCTTTGTAAATACATGTAATTCTGATTATCCTTGTAGGATCTTCTAATGTACTTGCTCCAGCTGGTGCAGGCATTAAAATATGAGAACTTCAATGATATCCAGGGCAGTTTGGAGCCTGCCAGTAAGAGAGACAGTCAAGGCGTTCTGACAGAGAGCTCAACAATAGGAGATCTGGACAGGTCAGCTACATACTTAAAGACCATGCGTCTGTGTGAAATGCACTGTTTTTTCTCCAAATCAATTATATATTACTTTGCTTAGAATTACAAAAGCTTTCAATATCTGAATGTACAATTCTCAAAGGAATGTTGGATCACATGTACAGTTGGAATTCTAAAAAAACTGCAAATTTATAAACAAACAATCGTGAGGGTTACAATGATTTATTTTTTAGTTCCCAGATGGCTTCAACTGTCACTGTGATGCCCAGCACGCAGAAAGGCAAAGAGGGAACAGATGGTGAGAATCTAGAGGTAAGTGTAAAAAACCCCCACTCATTTTAGATGCACAGTGGATGTGAAGATTATGTAACAGTGTATGTGACCTGTGTTCCACAGCAAGATCTGTGCACCTTCCTTATATCACGTGCCTGCAAGAACTCTACACTGGCAAACTATTTATACTGGTGAGGAATGGATCAATATGTTTGGCACTTCTGCACTTACAGTATCTACAACAATGTGCCAGTTCTGCCAACTCTATATTAAAGAGTTATATGAAAATATTTGGACATTGTCTTCCACTGCAGGTATGTAATTGTGGAGTGTGAGGATCAGGACACACAGCAGAGAGACCCCAAAACCCATGACATGTACCTCAATGTAATGAGGCGGTTCAGTCAGGCTCTGCTCAAGGTACATTCACATTCTGAACCCACATGGAGTACAACAAAGTGATGTGATAACTTAAACTGATGTTCAAAAGTCGGTATGGGGTCATAAGATTGTGGTCAACAAGATTCAATTAAAATATTTTTTGAATGAAGTCCCCTATTGTTACCAAGACTAGTAATATTATGAAGTATTATTACAATTTTAATAATAATAATACTCCAGTATTCAGTGTCACACGATCCTTTAGAAATCATTCTAATATCTTGTTCCTTAAGAAACATTTGTATCATTATTATCAATGTTGAAAACAGCTGCATACAGTAATTTAACTGTGAAATATGTTTTATCTTTTTTTTTTTCTTTTTTTTATTAAAAATACAAAAACAAAAAACTTGTATCTGAAGGATCATGTGACACTGAAGATTCAAGTAATTTGATAATTTCTTTGATTCTTCTATGAACAAAAAGTTCAAAAGAAGAACCTGTATTTAAAATCTGTCACTTTCCTTTTTTTTTTTTTTTTTTTTTTTTTTTTTTTGTACAGTATGTGATGTTTATATCTGTTTCCAGGGTGATAAGAGTGTGAGAGTGATGCGCTCCCTTCTGGCCGCCCAGCAGACGTTTGTAGACAGACTAGTGCAGCTCATGAAGGCCGTTCAGAGAGAGAGCGGAAACCGCAAGAAAAAGGTGTGCAACACCGAATCAGTTTTAAAAGCTGCTGTAGACAATGAGAAATCAGTTCGTCGTTTTTGTGAAGTTATGAAGTTGTATCATTTGGTTCTTTCTGTCTCTGACAGACGGAGCGATTACAGGCCCTGTTGGCTGATAATGAGAAGGTGAATCTGTCAGAGATCGAGTCCATCCCTCTTCCTCTGGAGCCACAGATTCACATCAAAGGCATCATACCTGAAACTGCAACACTCTTTAAGGTGTTGTGCATTATTTCATATCCATTGCATTGAGTCACACATGCATCCTTCCACACCTGACTTCTGTTTTTCTCTCTTCCAGAGTGCTCTGATGCCAGCAAAGCTCATCTTTAAGACAGAGGATGGGGAGCAATATCCTGTTATCTTCAAACATGGAGATGACCTGAGACAGGACCAGCTCATCCTGCAGATTATTTCACTCATGGACAAGGTCTGAAGTCATTACATCTCATCACACAGTACCAAAAGGACACATAGTTCATATAATTCATTACATTCTTACATTCTCGTACACACAAAAATCTAATTTTCTACATAGACGTCTGTTGATTTTATAATAAAGCTATATATATTTAGTAGTCATTCATTGTTTTCAATATTTTCTCAACATTCTCTTTAACAGTTGCTGAGGAAAGAGAATTTGGACCTAAAGTTGACTCCATACAAAGTTCTGGCGACCAGCACCAAACATGGTCAGTGCTTATTGCATGCAGAACAAACCCACGAGCCAGTCAATTCACATACTGTATGGGAGTTTCATTTTACACAGGATGCATATGATTTGTCTGCAGGTTTTATGCAGTTTGTGCAGTCAGTACCTGTGGCTGAGGTTTTGGCAACTGAAGGCAACATTCAGGTAATGCAGTGTATCAGGAGTTGTCCAATACTGCTCCTGGAAGACCAAATTCCTGCAAAGTTTGGATCTGAGCCTAAGTAAACACTCCCGAACCTGCTAATCAAGGCTGAAAACTCTAGATCACTAGAAACTTCCTAGCAGAGGACACCTCTGCATTACATGGTCATAATAAGAACTGCCCGATCATTTCAAATAAACAAGGAATGAAGTCCCATATCTTTGTATTTATCTTGGTAAATTATGTCTCCATGCAGAGTTTCTTCCGAAAGCATGCTCCGAATGATAAGGGGCCATACGGCATCAGCTCTGAAGTCATGGACACATATGTTAAAAGCTGTGGTGAGTCTCAGTTTGTGGATCCATTAGTACTATACATAGCTCATTATTTCTTTAGTATTTAAAAAATGTACTAAATCATGATATACTTTTCAGCGGGCTATTGTGTCATCACATACATCCTAGGGGTTGGAGACAGACATCTAGACAACTTGCTTCTCACAAAGACTGGTACACTCCATAAACTGCACCACAATTTTGAATGACTTGTAAGCACTGAAAATAAAAACAGATTGGACATGCTGATCTGTCTCTCTGGCTTGCAGGGAAACTGTTTCATATCGATTTTGGATATATTTTGGGTCGGGACCCTAAACCCCTGCCACCCCCCATGAAGCTGAGCAAGGAGATGGTGGAGGGGATGGGGGGCATGCAGAGTGAACAGTACCAGGAGTTCAGGAAACAGTGCTACACTGCCTTCCTGCACTTGCGCAGGTGAGTTACAAGCGGAAGACATACACACTAATATTTCAAGTTTGACATCAGCATTGATGCATAATAATATAATAATAATAATATAATTGATAATAATATGAAATGTTTCTTGAGCACCAAATCAGCATATTAGAAGAACTGAAATGAAAGTTCATGGCACACAAAATACTGGAGTAATGGCTGCTGAAAATTCAGCTTTGCCATCATAGGAATAAATTACATTTTAAAATATATTAAAATAGAGAAGATATTTTAAGTTGTAATGATATTTCACAATATCACTCTTTTTTTGATCAAATATAATGCTCCCTTGGTAAGCATAACAGACTTATTTCAAAAACATTACTGACCCCAAACTTTTTTTCTCTCTTCATATGCAGATACTCAAATCTCATTCTGAATCTGTTCTCTCTGATGGTGGATGCAAATATTCCAGACATTGCACTGGAGCCTGACAAAACCGTAAAAAAGGTATGTATGGTCCTCACATCTTGTCTCCAAAACTTAAATGGTAAAATCAGCTGTTCATTTTTTGCCCGCCCGCTGCAGGTTCAGGACAAGTTTCGATTGGACCTCTCAGATGAGGAGGCGGTGCATTATATGCAGAGTCTGATTGATGAGAGTGTAGGTGCTCTGTTTGCTGCAGTGGTTGAACAGATACACAAATTTGCACAGGTGTGTATGTTTCCTCATTTTGTCCTTTTTGAAAAATCAGCATGGAAAACAGCAAAGCCTGTTGTCTTTAATGATACATTTCAGGATGTTTCTAAAGATAAGCTCTGTTGCTGTTTGCATTATGGTTGGCAGCAGTGTTTTTTTGTTTGTTTGTTTTTGACCAGTGCTGCTAAATTGTGGAATACACCACATAACTTTTACCCATATTTTTGCCCCAGTTTGCAGTCTTGATGCAAGTTGCCGTAATTGAAAGCCAATCTTTAGATTTTGGTCATTCAGATTTCACAGAAAATTGCATAGTGTGTGATCGACACAGCCTCTTACTTTTTGTAAGCTTCAGTCTGGATTCCATCTAGTTGCAGAATATTTTGAGCTGATTTAAGAATACATATTTTACTTTTCACACTTCTCCTAGCAATGAGGCACACTTTTCTGCTCAGATTTTTAAACTCGTATTCTAGTATATTCTAGTATACTAATGTATTCCAGACTTAACAAAGTTCACACTTCTTTTTATCGGCTAGTTTTATTTACCAGTACAGAAACCCAAAATGGCAAACAACAGAACATTAATTGGCATCTTTACTAATGTTTCATGTTTGAAATCCACAGTATTGGCGCAGATGAGGTGATGTCATGGAGGCTGATTCTCACATAATCAATCAGTGAGCAACAGATAAATGGACGGCAACAACAAATAAATGATGAAGAAGAGAAATGGACATGTGCCAAGGCCACACTATAGTGACATCACGTTTTCATCATTCATGCACTAGGTCTTGACTTTAGTGAATATCTTTGTATATATATATAATTGTGATAAAATTAACTGTATATGTAAAAAAAGACAGCCAAATAAAGATTCCCACTTTAGCATTTGTGTTTACTGTTTAGTATTCATACTCACTTTAAAGTTCAAACACTCATATAAAACATTTATAGCCTGTGTTTGTAGAAATCTGTTCGGAGTTTTGGTATTTTTTACAATAATAGTTCAAATTATTTCTACAAAAATGAATGATCTGTTAAATACTGGGCTCAGTTAATTGTTTAGGCGTGTCCTTCTATGACAATGAGTGGTTCTGATACATATGGTTGTTTTAAAGGTTACTCTGGATGAGGATGTGCACGTTTCTTTTGGTGCAGTGTGAGTCAGTTAGTGAGTCACACCTTCCTGTGAGGAGAATTCTCTATGGCGCAGCTTATTTAAAGAAATGTGCCAATGGTTTAGAATGAGACTATAGTTATACAAAGTTCAAAATTTATTATACTTTTCTTGGACTTTAAATAGGTTCTATGGATTAAATCTTGCACCCACCACCAGTGTCCAAACATAAATCACACTGAGCAACTCTAATTCAAGTTAGGCTTTTGTTTTTGAAATTACAAGCCTGAAAAGATATATTTACTGTCAGTAAGTGTTTAAAAATCATTCAATGAATTAACAATACCACTTGTGAAGAAAGATGCTACATGGACACAGTCTTTCAGTATACCACAAAAATACATAGCGATGAAGAATATACATGATATTTGGTAAAGATTTCAGTTCAAGTTTAGCTTGCATTTCTTGTTTTATTTACTTTGTCTTTTGGGCCTTATATACGGTATATGTGTATGCTATGCATGTTGTTTTTCAGGCTTGTGGGCTGTGGTTTATTAAAGCTGAACTAAACCCATGCAGACTTCTTTCCACGTTGCTACGTTTGGTCAACAAGAAACTTGACATTTAAAACTGTAGTCATCCGTTAAGTGTAATATGTGAATATCTACATTTTAGAAATGAGTTTGGAGGGGGCATATTTGCCACGCATAGTTATGGCTTCAGAAAAAGTCCAAAAACAAACTTCCCCCTCAAAACGTACTGTATTTATTGTTCTACAACAAAATTTCCCTTCACTGATACAGTACCAAAATTCAACTGAACCAATTAGACCTCACAGAATACAAGTCCTAATACAACTCTCTCAAAAGAGGAAATAAGAAAACATGTATAATTCTATACAAATCTACAATACACTTTCCAGAATCTAGATTTATATTTGTTTCCTGGGAGCGTTTCCATAAATGTTCCAGAAAACAGGCAAGATCAGCAAAAATTGTGCACCTTAGCTTGGTGAACTTGAGACACAGTCCACAGAAAATGAGTCAAATTAGGGAAACTCTGAGTCAGAAGTAAAAAATAAAAAATTCAAACAATGAATCAAGCCATACAGAAAGCATACAGTTACCCGAAAATAGTACTGCTCCTCATAGGGACCGCATAAGGATTTATAGTGCTCTGAGTCACTGGCTCATGGGGGGGATCCCAAATAAACCATGAAGGGCAGTAATAATAATGACTGCTAGATTCAGGTCAGTGACATTTGACCATTGATGTACACATGCATGACATGACACAATTCCCCCTAAAGTAAAGGGAATACATGCTGAACTCAATATTACCCAACATAAGGCATCCAGACCAAGATGGAGGATATATAATAGTCAGTATGACATATATAATGTATAATAACATCATATAATACTATTTAATAAACAGCATGAAATTTAAACTCACTCTTTCTATTTTTCAGAGGCATGTAATAGATCATCCGCATGTGCATACTTTTTTTAAAATCATAATAATAATAATAATAATAATCTAAAATTTTAAATCAATTTATCATAACTGGATCTTAAGGTGAAAACGAAAATGTCTCTTCTTCTGCAAGCTCATGTTCATCTGCATTTCCAAACAACAACTAAATAGAATCAAGTGCTTATCTTTTTTTTCAATTCGCAGTTACACTTGGATGTACAGTACATCACAGTATAGAAGAAAAGATCTGTCGCTACTTCCATTTCATTGCAACTTCCCTTTCACAGCAATGACAATAGTTAGTGGGTGAAAGGACAGAATCACATTGTTGCAAATTAATAGCACCAAAAAAACAAAAAATTATACACAGAACAAAGCTGTCTTGAGTCTAAAAAACGTTATATTTAACCTTTTGGGGGAAAAAATCGGTAGTTTCAGTTTGTTTGGATGTCTTCTATTGGTCTCATATTCAGTTTTCCCCACATGACATCTTCAGACCACTCTGGGTCTTCAGTTGATGTCTCGTCCTGTTGAGTGTGTTCAACTCGCACCGAGCTCAGAGGGATGTCTCTGGGTGACAGTAAATGATTCTGATATGGACATCCCACCTCTGTTTCTAGAATTGGATGTGATGTTAACAGATAGAACTTATCATGTTGGACTTCTGTGCTCAACTCTTCAGACAGCGCAGATTCCTCAGTGCAGTCTGGATTTTGCAGGATGGGGCTTGTGTAATAGCCGTTGGCCAGACTTTGGGTGTTGTAGTAAGAAGACTGGGTGTCCGTGAGTGTGAAGTCAGAGAAGGAAACAACAGAAACGTGGTCACCCTCAGAGCTCTCGTTGTGTGGTGCAGCTTCACTGGAGTCAACAAAAGTCTTTTTCTGAAGTTCCATGTCTCGAAGTAAAGCCTGAAAACACATAATACGGTTTAAATTTTTAAATGTAAAAAACACCTGAGATGAGATGGTCATTATGCTTCATTCATAAATGCACTGAATGCAGAAAAAAAGGGTTTCTGACAGGTTAAACAATAAAATGTTTCTGCACTAGAAGGTTTTATGTTTTTTTTATTGGTACTTAGTATGACTAAAATGCTTTGCAATATACAGCTAGTGAACTGTATATCATACAAAAGTATCTATTGGATATCGATTGGATGGCTGTTGTTCCAAGAGTGATTATATGGACCTTTATTAAAGGGATTCTCCACCCCAAAATGAAAAATTTTGTCATTATTCACTTACCCCCATGTCGTTCCAAACCCATAAAAGCTCAGTTCGTCTTCGGAACACAATTTAAGATATTTTGGATGAAAACCGGGAGGCTTGGGACTGTCCCATAGACTGCCAAATAAAAAACAGTATCAAGGTCCAGAAAAGGCATGTATGTCGTCGTCAGAATACTCTATCTGCCATCAGACATGCAATCTGGGTTATATGAAGCGACGGGAACACTTTTTGTAAGCGAAGAAAACAAAAATAACGACTTTATTCAACAATTCCTTTGTCAACGGTCTCCTCTGTGTCTCTCATTATGCTGTGTGCTCTTCTGTATCAGCTGCACCACAAGGATGCGCTGTTTTATTTCAAATCAAAGCTAAATATATGTAGAACCAGTGCATCCTTGTGGTGCAGATGATACAGAAGAGCATACACAGCATACGGTGATATGGAGAGACACAGAGGAGACCGTTGACAAAGGAATTGTTGAATAACGTCGTTATTTTTGTTTTCTTTGCTTACAAAAAGTGTTCCCGTCGCTTCATATAACCCAGATTGCACGTCTGATGGCAGATGGAGTATTCTGACGACGACTTACATGCCTTTTCTGGACCTTGACACTGTTATTTATTTGGCAGTCTATGGGACAGTCCCAAGCCTCCCGGTTTTCATCCAAAATATCTTAAATTGTGTTCCGAAGACGAACGGAGCTTTTACGGATTTGGAACGACATGGGGGTAAGTGATTAATGACAAAATGTTCATTTTGGGGTGGAGTATCCCTTTAAATTACACATTTCTGCACTAAATAACATTGTAAATCTCTCTATTTTTTCCTATTTAGAGAAGTCATGAAAATTAAATAGCTGATTGTTTTGTTTAGTCTCATAGCAAATGAGAACACAAAAATAATTTTCTATTGTCTCCCATGTACCTCTGTAGAGCTGTGGTTCTTCAGCTTTTTGACTCAATTTTTGCCTGTAATTATGTCAAAGCTACTTGTTTCCAAACTTTTTTTTTATTAACTGGGAGTAGTGCTGTTTTAAACTAATTGATTTTCTGATGACTTATGTTTTAAGAACGGTACTGTTTTTAGTTAAAACAATAGTTTTTAATATATACTTTAATATACTAATAATAACATTAAATAAATTTATGTAACCCTGTGGCCCCGGGCCTCTGGTGCCGAGCCACTGCTATAGAGCTTTTTTAATAATAATAAAAATACAAATAAAAAAACCTACTGGTTTTGTTGAATAAATTAAATGTAAATTACTCAATATTAACTTATAAAAGCAATAACACACTTGTAATCATGCTTATGTAATCCAGTACCAAAGATCTGGGCAGGGGATATTCAGAAGATGCACACTGTCTCCAGACCAGAAGAAATACTAAGCCAAGAGTGATGAGAACAGCACACACAATCACGACGATAAGGCTTTCTGAAGAACACAGAAACACACACACACACACACACACACACACACACACACACACACACACACACACACACACACACACACACACACACACACACACACACGTGCATTAGTGCCGGCAACCAATAAACGCATGTACAAACAAATAAATGTGTATTGTATCATTACACCACAAAATAAGTATAAACACTTTCACTAGAAATAATGCACACCGTTATTTGCTGGTATGTAAACACACTGCGGGATGCTCGGGGGAGAAGGGACCAGCACACCCTCAAATGTAAAGTTGGCCACAGCACAGTACACTTGCCCTGGTGTAAGAAAACCAAATTCCACCTTGAATGGGGTTTCACGCATCACTTCAGCGGTGTGTGCCTTCAAGAAAAATGAATAAAAATAAAACAGTGGAACTCTAATTTCTAATCTTAATATAAACACTTATACTGCAAACAAATAAATGTAAAAAAATGGAGTTAAAGGGCTGTAAAAATTAGAGTTGTGCACCTGTTTGTCTGAGAGATTCTGTTCATTGTATAGAGTGACTGTTGCCCAGAGACTTTTAACAACATCAGTTACAAGACAGGGGCATCCTATCTCCTCCTCCTCCTCATAATATTCATCATCACCTTTAAATGTGCAGCTTATGGATGGAGCACAAGGAAACTTTACCGCCACCCAGAGACTTCCATTGGCCATGGAGATTGTTATTGAGGGCGGGCTGAATTTGGCAGCAGCTAGCAAAAAACAAACAAACAAAAACACACCTTACTCTTGACAATTTTCCATAACAACAACAATAATAATAATTATTATTATTACATAATTCATATCAATAATACAATATAATAACAATAATACAATACAATATTAAATCATAAAGATATTATTATAATTTAATTCTTGTCCAATTATATTAATTTATTATTGACAATGGACAATAGCCTTACATACTATGAATGAATGCATTTCTGTAATGTAATCCAGCTTTTCTAGATTTGTGCAATATTACACATTTTTGACCTTTATTTATTAAATTTGTGGGACATGGCTTGAGGTTTAATACTGACGGTCATCTACAGGGGTGCAATACAGAGTTTCATTCAGCCAGAGAAGCTCAGATGTCAGTCTGATGAAGTTGTAGGTGTATAAGTTAGGAAAGACTTCTGACAGATCACAGCTTTGCTGCAAAATCTGGATGCAGCCCGAAACATTTACCCATGATGTACTGCAACACAAACACACAATATTGAGAACACTTTACAAAAATTCCAAGTGAATTCTTTACGGTGATCATTTGGCCATTCACCTCCTGCAAACCTATGTAAAACAGACATTTCTGACTTTCATTTTCATAAAAATGTGACTTTTCCACTGGGCATTCAAAAAAGAAAGCAAACTGAACTTGAGCACTTGTGAGTCATTTTCTTTTTCAATTGTAATTCAGAGGAAACCAACAGCGTGCCTGAAGCGATAACAACAGCGTGTTGGGTTCTGGGGTGATGAGCCTGGATTGCTCTCGCTGTGGTTTTCTGCTAAACCACACAGTTTCACCTCTCACCCCAGTGCTCTGCTCTCTGTTCCACACTCTCATTTCTCCTCTAAACTTCCACATCATTCTTAGTTACTCATGTGCATCTAAACTCTTCTTTTGTGTGTAGATGAGACTCACCCATGCTTGCTCAAAACAGTGTAAGTCGTTTTAGGGTTGGCATCAAGACAATTCCACTCAAGATGGCATCCGAAATTGATCGTATGCACTCTGATGTCACAGACAGAGACTGCAGACTCTAAACGAAACACATGAAAACAAGAACATGTTGCACCTGTGTATGTCACAGACACGATCTGAAATCATACAATACACCAAATTAAAGAGATTTTTCACACGGAAAAATGTACTCACCTATATTCAACACCAACAGAAAGAAACTTAGGAGAGCGACAGGCATCCCCACAACCGAATGCTATTTTATGAAAAAAAAAAAAAAAAAAATAATAATAATAAATAAATAAATAGCGCTATTTATCAAAATGCCATAGCTGAAGTATCGGATATCTCTACAAAGCTGACTAACAAAAAATATTAACTATTTATAATGACATTAAAAAAACAAACAAATAAACTTTACCTTAAACAAAAGAATGGAGAGATATCATTAGCTGTTACTTTCAGTGGGTGAACAGAAAAAATGAGAAGAGGACAGCTGTCACAGCATAACTTATGCCACAAAACCACACTGGGACTGAACCCACTCAGAGACAAAACTAGAGAGGAGAACAAAAGCTCGCTCTAGTGGAAATGGTAGCAAAAAAGTTTTATATATACAGCGGGTAAAATAAGTATTAAACACGTCACCAGTTTTCTCAGTAAATATATTTCTAAAAGTGCTGTTGACATGAAACTTTCACCAGATGTCGGGAACAACCCAAGTAAACCATACATAGAAAGCAAAACAAATAAGTTCATGAATTAAGTTTTGAGCAATAAAATGGAATGACACAGGGGGAAAGTATTGAACAGGCTTAACTGAAATCTATTTATTACTTTGTACAAAAAAGCCTTTGTCGTTGATGACAGCTACAACACGCCTCCTGTATGGAGAAACCAGTCGTATGCATTGCTCAGGTGTGATTTTGGCCCATCCTTCCACACAAACAGTCTTCAAATCTTGAAGCTTCTGTGGGACTCTTCTATGAACTCTGATCTGTAGCTCTTTCCATAGATTTTCTATTGGATTCAGGTCAGGTGATTGACTGGGCCATTCTAGCAGCTTTCCTTTCTTTCTTTGAAACCAAATGAGAGTTTCCTTGGCTGTGTGTTTGGGATCAATGTCTTGCTGAAATGTCCAACCTAATTTCATCTTCCTGTGGCAGCAAATTTTTATCAAGAATGTCTCTGTACATTTATATGTACATATACAGTTATATGAATTATAATTGAAGAATTATAGAATTATAAATTAATTACATACAGTATATATGTGTATATACAGTTATATGAATTTTTCCAGTGCTACACCATGATGTTTTGGGGTGATGTGCAGTGCCATTTGACTTGGTGTGTATTATGGCATCCAAGAGTTTAATTTTGGTTTCATCGGACCAGACTATATTCTCCCGGTATTTCACAGACTTGTCTAAATGTGGTTCAGCAAACTTTAATCGGTCTTGAGAAAGCTCTTTGCTTTTACCCATCATGAAATGTTTCTTGTGTTTGAGTTATGAGTAACACTGGTAATGAGACACCTTTTTATAGGCCATCAGTTGGGACTAAACCAGCTAATATTAATTTCCACTGACTAGGGGCAGGATTGCTTTCTAATTACTGATAGATGCAACTCCCTATATTCATGTGTTCAGTACTTTTTCCCTGTGTCATTCCACTTTATTACACAGAACTTAATTTCTGAACTTATTTGTTTTGCTTTCTATGTATGGATTACTTGGGTTGTTACCGTCATCTGATGAAAATTTCATGTCAATAACATCTTTAGAAATATATTTACTGAGAAAAATGGTGACGTGTCCAAATACTAACTTTTCCGCTGTATGTGTGTGTATATATGTATTAATAATTATAACTTTTAGTTAATCTTAATATTTTCATATTTATTAACCATCATACCTTAATATCTATAAACACTACTGTTTAAAAGTTTGGGGCAAGATTTTTTAAACGCATTTTTAAAAGAAATCTCTTATGCTCACCTTGGCTGCATTTATTTAATCAATTTGCAGTCAATCAATCATCACATTATCAATGTTGAAAACACTGGTGCGGTTTAGTATTTTTATGGAAACCCTGATACTTTCAGGATCAAAGAAGTAAAAAAAAATAATAATAATTTTCTTGCTGAATAAAATAATATCTTTAAAAAAAAAAAAAAACCTGCCCAGTATTCTACATGGTACTAATATACAGAATATTATATATTATACATTATTTAACATAATTCAGGGTGTATGTATGTATTTTATATACAGTAGTCAACATTTGAAGTAGATCAAAAAAGTTGTCCCAAGACAAGAACGCATTTTGGTTTTAGATGTTAGGACAGGTTTGATGAAAGGTTTTGATCAGCCTGAAACATTTTATAAAGATGCCAAGTAAATTCTTTACGGTGATCATCTGGCCATTCACCTCGCAAAAAACTATGTGCAACAAACAGACATCTCTCGCTTTCATTTTCTTAGAAATGTAAATTTTCTACTGGGCATGATTCTTTAAAATAGAAAGCAAACAAAGAGCCAGCTGAAGGCTTTGTATCTTTTACACCATGTGACAATTTTAAAATGTAGAAAACCGATAATGTGACTCATATCTTCCATAAACACAACATAGCCTGTTAGTACTTTACTTTGTCCATGTCATTTAATGTCATTAATAAAATAATACATCTTTTTTTTTCCATTCACAGAGTATTTTCATAAACTTTGAAATAATTGTAAAAATAACAAAAATATTGACAACACATGTCTTTAGAAAGGCATTAAAACCTATGGGAGTGTTCAAGTTTAGAGGACTAGGACTAGGATCAGAATACTAAATGATCCACCTAGTCTAAACAATAATACATAGCATTTTCTTTCTCTTCAGAATGACATTTTTCAGCTCGGTTTTAGTTTGAGTGCATTAAGCAGTAGCATCCACTTTAAAGGTAGCGCTTCACCTACATATCATGCATCTTTTATGTCCGAGTGCCAGGCAGAGCAATGTTTGGCTCTGTAGGCGAAGGCGGCAAAGCTTTGCACAAAAGCCTTTTCCCAGCTGCATCGCCATTCAAGTTCTTATAAGGGGTCTGTCGAGGTCCACGTGTGCAAATAGAGGGGAAACTCATCCCTGCTAGGCAGCAACCCGGACAGGCTATGACCTCATCCTGTTCCGGAGGCGTAAGAGGGGTCGTGGCACCATTGGAGTTATTAACCCCCCATCCCAGAGGTCGATTTATAAGAATGGTGCCATTGTTGTTGTCCGTGTCTAGTAAAGGAGGTAATGAGGGTGGCCCGTTTGAGACCGGGGAGCTCCAGCCATTGGAGAAAAGTTTGGTTGAAGTAGCCATGGCGCCATCTAGTGTATCAGGAGAGCTGGTGCAGTCCATTGGCTCCTCAATGCTTTCCCCTAACCTCGATCGGTTTGGAGACATCAGCTCTAGATCTAATGGAAGACCAGAGTCATCAGCTACAGCTTCTTGACTGACCATTTCAAGATTCTCCTCCTTGTTGTCCTGCTTAGGATCTGAAAGCCTAACATTGTCACCGGGTGTATTAAAAACCTCACTAATATTATGCAGATCTGCAATGCTCTCGTTGCTCATAGCCAACAAACTGTCCCTTCCCACGTCCATCAAATTTCCATTGACTGGATTTACATCTGTGTCCATAACACTTGGAGTATTTTCACATTTCCCATTGTCAGCAGTGCCACGCAGAGACTGGATGTCTTCTGGCGTGCAGGGCAGTGACTGGCTACGTCTGTGGAAATGGAGAGGGCTTTTATTACAGGAGACGGGGCTGCTGGGGCCAGGGGGCGGAGGGAGAGCAAAGGTGAGGGAAATGACAGACTTGCTGGGGGTGTCAAAGAGCTTGATGCGGCCGCCGTTGAGGTCTTGGCGCTGGGAGAAGGGGTTGACGCGCATCGGTGTGGTCCGAGTCAGGAGAGGGGACGGAGGGAGGATCACATCAGATTTACTGCGACAGAGACGTGGGTCAGTGGGAATGTCTAGAGAGTGCTTTCGACTTAAAGGTGTTGTGTTTGTGGATGGCCGGTCTGGAAAAGAAGAAAAAAAAAAAAAAAAAAAAAAAAAAAAAAAAAAAAAAAAAAACTTCTTTTTAGTTTAAGGCTCAGTTTGTTTTAATGCCATGCACGCTTCTTTAATCATTTTCAAGGCCAAATATATTTAAAGTGATATTTAACAAAAAAAATTCATTTTCTGTCATAATTTATTCAACCACAAGTCCTTCCAAAATTCCAAATTAACCTTTATAATAAATGTGAAATATATAATGTGTATATATATATATATTTTAATATTGGTTAATTATATATATATATATATATACCGTATATTATATATATATATGTATATATATATATATATATGTATATATATATATATATATATATGTATATATATATATATATATATATATATATATATATATAATATATATATATATATATATATATATATATATATGTGTATATATATATATATATATATCTATATATATATATATATATATATATATATATATATATAATAAATAAATGTGATATAATGTAAATATATATTAATAAATGTGAGCAGAAGAAAATAAAAACTGTTCTGGCAACACTGCTGTATTTTTTTTTTTTTTTACTGCTGACTCACCCTCTACATCAGGCTCCGTACATTCGCTCTTCTTTCGATCACTCACTATGTTCTCCAGCTCTGCTACCACCTCTGTGAATGAGGGCCGACTGTCTGGGTTCATCTGGGAGAGAAAAAACACTGAATTTTTAAAATGTGAGCTTTTTTCCCCCCACATTTTTGTGAAGTCACACCAAGCGATCTGAATAATATATTTTTATATTGGCTTCAATCTGCTTTTATGCATCTGAATTAGACAGACGTCCTGTTTTAGGAGAGGTTTCAAAGTTAACAAAAATAAATAAATGCACATTTAAGCATGCTTGTCAGCATATGAGATTTGTAGAGGTATATCAGTGTTAATGTATGATCTTTGGTGACGGTAGATAAGAGGTCTTACACTGCAGCAGACGACTGTGAGGTTGAAGAAATGAGGAGGACAGTCTCCAACCATCTGCCGAAAAGCCTCCACATCAAGACCAAAGTCCTGAAACAGAATCACTTTATTTCAGTCTAAAGAAAGCTGTATATTACTACTGTGAGAAGTACAGGCTGTACTGAAGAAGTAACTCATCCTGACAATGATAAACAGTGTAATTAAACAATGATTTGTATGTAAATGCATGACTTCGTTGGCAGTGCTGTTATCTCACATGGAGTAAACTACGACCCATTTTCATAAACTGAGTGTGCACATGAGATTGCTACAGGCCTGATATTCACAGACCAGGTGGAAGGGTGAACCAAACAGATACAGACCAAGAAAGTGCTTTATCAGCAAAACAAATAATAATTTTTGAAGCAATACTCGCCTTAATACTTAAATACATGTGTTTAAATACAAAAGGTTCTTATTCTAAAAGTTTTGAAATAGTTTCTAAAAAGGTATTTTGAAGTGAGCTTTTTAGATACTGTACGTTCAGTTTTTCACCTCTGTCCGTGGAAGAAAGTCAGGATCTGCTTGTATCCGACCAATAATCTCACAGAGAATAATACCATAGGCAAATACATCCACCTGTATAAAAAAAAAAAAAAAAAAACTATGCATTTTAATAATCTAAAACTCTAAACATAATGAACTTAATAGAACAATATTCTCAATCAATGGGAATAAATGGCACAAACTTTGCATTTGAAATTGTGAAATGACAATAATCTGACAAGTAATGTGGGGGAAACAGTCACTGAAGAGGACTCTGGCCTGTATCTGGGTAATGAATCATAAGGTGTTCGACCTTTTCATCGTAGCGTTCTCCTCTGAGCACCTCCGGAGCCATCCAGTAGGGGGAGCCAACAACAGCCAAGCTCTGTTTCTCTGCCTCTTCACTGAAAACAGCCAAAGGGAAAACAGGAAAATCATTTACTTAAAGTGAACCTACAAGTTCTATTAATCCTCTTTTTTTTTTTAAGGTACTTTTCATTTCCAAATTTAACAGCCTTAACCCCTAGTTCATTAACCCACAGCATGATTATGTGTGCGTGGATGTATAAAAATAAAACAAAACAAGATCTTGTAAGATCCTAATTATAGCTGGCATACTCATACGCTGCTGAGAGACATTTCCTCAGTTTTATTTTGGTCTGGGACTGTGTACTGGGCATAAATAGACTGAGATGGGAAGAGTGGAGACAAGGGAAGAGAGAGAGATAAATGGAGTAATGTACTGCAGTGTAAACACCATTTGGGGACATGGGTTAGTCAGAGTGAGGGAATCTACCGCAGTAAACAGCCGAAATACTTTGTCCTTTTTAGGAGAGCTTCCCAAAAAGCCCTCATTTAGCAGTCTGCTCTGTCTTCTTCACATATACAAATGCCGTGGTTTTACACATAAACATGAAGCATTCACAAGCACACCAAAATATGCATTACATTTACCAACAATGAGAAAAACAGAGCTCAGCTGTAAAACTGCTCTCTTTCACACAGACTTACTTACAAAGCCATCATTAAAATCAACACAAATGCAGAGTAGAAACAAGTCCCTGATGACTCTCACATCACATGCACACACTGGATGTGTTCATAATGGAACACTGTATACATAGTTTTTAAATTAGTAAGCAAAACCGCAGGTATTATCCCATGATAAACATTCAAACAGTGACAACATCATCATCACATGACTTCATCTTCCTGTATTCAAATGAATGTTTAATTCAGCCAGTCTACATAACATCTTGTTAATACAACTTTGTATTTTAAATTTTTTAGTTCAATTTGGTGTAAGTAAAGGTCTAAACATTTGGTTGCTGAATAAAACAGTCAGGCAAGAAGTGCAAATCTGGTTCATTCATAATACTGGAAAGAGAAGGTCAATTTGAGCACATTGCACTGTGGGATAGAGTATTTTATGCAGTAAACTTGTTGATTACAGTTAAAATTTTGAAGAAATTAACACTTTTGTTCATTATTAAGTACGGCTGCTAAAAATTAGTCTGTCGTCACAGGAATAAATAACATGTTAAAATATATTTTAAGCAGAAAACAGTTATTTTGAATTTTAATATTATTTTACAACATTACTGTTTTTAGTGCATTTTAGAGTCAATAAACACAGCCTTGGGGAGCATAAGAGACTTACAAAAAAATGTGAAAATATTACAGACTCCAAATTATGGTGACACTTTATTTTAAGGTGGCCTTGTTACACGTTACATGCACTTACTATTAGAATAACAATAACTTATGTATAATTACATGCAAGTAACCTTAAGCCAAACCCTGATCCAAAACCTAACCATATAGTGAGTACATGTAGTTTATTAATATTACTCCGTAACTAAATGTATAATTACACTGTAACAAGGACACCTTAAAATAAAGTGTAACCCAACAGTCTAATTACATGCCATGCACAGTAAATATACAAAAACTATACATACTGTTGCAAAATATAAGAGTAGCATGCTTTCAGTACATTGTGTTGATCTCTTCAGTGAGAGAATGGCAAAGGCAGAACAAAAACAGCACTCTAATGGCACACACGCTATGTTTGGGAGGTACACTATAGCTACCCAAACAGTAGCTGGCCAAACAGTTTCCACACTGGAATATCATTAAGAGTGATCCCTAACTTCCGTCAATATGGCAGCTCCCATAAGGTAACCAGGTCCATGTAATATCAAACAAAGCTTAAAGTACACAAATCATTCAATTACACAAAAATATGCTTTGCACGCCCCCCTCATCTGTTGCATACCTCCAAGTGATATGCTGGTAAGAGCCAATTTACCTCCTCCCTTCATTTCCTATTTCCTCAGTAAAAGTCACCCAGCAATTACAGTATCATAGACCTAGTTGCCAGGAGTGTGACTTTGTCTACACAATTAAAGCCTCCAACCATCCTTACACTGGGAAATCCTGTAATACCAAGAGAGTGATTTCTTGCAAAAATAATGTATAATATTATAATGTATCTCTCTGTGCCCTTGTGAACTGTCATATATTACCCTCAATATATGGACAATCCGATTTATAAAAACTACAGCTCAAAAGAGTTCATGTTTAAAAAATAAAATAAAAAAAAAAGTATCTTTTGCTCATCAAGGCTATATTTATTCAAGTGAAAATACTGGTAAAACACTAATATTGTGCAATATTATTACAATTTAAAATAACCGTATTCTGTAGAGTATATTTTAAAATGTTATTTATTCCTGTAATGACAAAGCTGAATTTTCAGCAGCCATTAGTCCAGTCTTCAGTGTCACATGATCCGATTGTCTATTTTATCAATGCTGAAAAGCAGTTGTACTGCTTCATTTTTATGTGGAAACCATGACAGGGATTTAAGAGCTATAATGTATCATTAATGGTATGTGTAATTATTTCTTTAACATGAAGAAATTACTTTTTGTACTTTAGTGTCCATCATAGTAGCATATTTTTATTTAATGCCATAAACTGAGTGTGCAGCATCTTACACTTTTTTTATGCAAAAAAAATATATATAAATAAAAAAAACAAATTCCAAGTATAACAAATACAATAAAAAAAAACTAGCGTCCATCATAGTTATGAGTTTTAAAACCTTATGTGTTGGACTGTCATGTTATGTGACACCTCAGTTTGGTTTAGTTGTTTTGTATGCTTTTAATCTTATGAACAGCATTTACTTTAAACATCATACAACACCAGTCAAACGTTTTTGAACAGTAAGATTTTTAAAGGGGTCATATGATGCAATCTCAATTTTTCCTTTCTCTCTGGAGTGTTACAAGCTCTTGGTGCCTAAAGAAGATCTGTAAAGTTGCAAAGACTAAAGTCTCAAATCCAAAGAGATATTCTTTATAAAAGTTAAGAGTCAACCACACCCCCCTAAAATGTCTCATTCTAACACACCCTCACATGTCTACGTCACTATGTGGGAAGATTTGCATAACGGCGCCTAAATGGTCACGCAAAGAAAGAAGGCATAACTTTTATTCTTACTGTTATTCTGCTTTTTAGCAGCATCTGTTGCCATGTTGTGGAGTCGCTGTGTGTTTCGTTGTGAAAGCGAAACTTCCAAAAGAGGACACGACTAGAAATCAGTGGTTAAGTTGTATTTCAACACTGTTCAAGAACAGTTCGACCCAAATATTCAGATGTGTGCTGCGCATTTTATGGAAGATGACGACTGTTTCCTGAACCAGAAGCCTGCAATGCATCTGTGGCACAACGGCTGTTTCTATAAAGTTGGGCAGTTCAAACTTTGTAAGGACAGTCTGGCGCTTCTGACTCACAGCCTGTAAGTACGTTTTTTATATTTAAATAATTTGCCAATGACGATTCAAACGCGAGTTTTGAGCAGTAGAGTAGGCTTGTTGTTTCTCAGATCCCAAATGCAGACATGGTTTTTGTGTTTTTGCAGCGTGATACGCAACACAACTCGTAAAAAGACAGTATAAGTCATTATAATCAGTAATTATGTCCCCACTGGATGCAACAAATGCCTCGTTTGTAATGGGTTTTATTGGTTTTGTCTCATTAAGTGATGTCCGAACTAATCTTTCCATTTAACCGGATCTTCTTAGTGGACCGGTCGAACCAGTTCACCAATCAAACTGAATTGTTTGAAACTGTTTGCGTCTCCAGTACGCACTAATCCACAAATTACTTAAATTATTCAGTATATAAACATGCCTTCTGACGTGAAATAAACCAATATCCCGAGTTATTCAGTTACTCCTAACAGTACATTGACTGAACTGCTAAAAGAGAACCGATGATGGGATGTGCACGAGCAGAGCAGCTG
Organism: Cyprinus carpio; assembly: GCF_018340385.1. Classification (NCBI taxonomy): domain Eukaryota; kingdom Metazoa; phylum Chordata; class Actinopteri; order Cypriniformes; family Cyprinidae; genus Cyprinus; species Cyprinus carpio. The sequence goes on along the minus strand of NC_056603.1, from coordinate 14,311,302 downwards.
GACTGAGTCTCGTGCTGCTGGCCTTGGAGACGGCACAGTGTGTTAAGGTGCATAACATTTCCGTCACACGCCTGAGGCATTTGGCCAATCACAACGCACTGAATAGAAAAAGAAAAAAAAAAACGTAAAAATCTTACTGTTCAAAACGTTTGACTGGTTGTGTCTATGCAGTGAAATTAAAAGTTTTTTTTTTTTTTTTTTCAGGAGCAACAGAGTGATTTTTTTCCCCAATTTTTTTTCTAGCCACGTGTCCACATTAACAGCATGTGCAAATGCCTGCAGTGCAACAGTACATGCTTCATATCATATGAGAACAGATACTTGAGCTATTAAGGGTAAATGTCAACATAATAACAAGCATATCTGAGGTATTTAACATCCATTTCATTTACACATGCAGCTCTGTGTACACATGTACTGAAACAACAGCAGAACATGACTGGGCTGGAGGCTGCACTAAGCTACATCACATGCTCTTAATCATTTACTCTCCAGCTATAGATACAAGTGCTTTATGGAAAAATGGAAGCTCATCAATCAGTTCCTGACTGCTTCCATCTCTCGCTCTCTCTCTGGAAGAGTGCAGCATATCTAATCTTATCTCTTGAGTTATGACGATGCAATTTACTGACCTGTGATCAGGAATTTTCTCTGCCAGACCAAAGTCCCCCACTACGGCACTGCACTGCCCGTTCTCCCAGCGTACCAGACAGTTCTACAAAACAAACACATTCAGATGAACATTTGTGGCATACAGTACAAATTCAGCATGAAGTGTCTGGAATACACACTTGTGTGAGCATGTAATAAAGACCCTTCTAGTGCGTGTACCTTTGACGTAAGATCTCTGTGAAATATGCCCTTGCTGTGTAGGTATTCCAGTCCTCTGGCAATATCAAGACTGAGGTTTATTCTCACAGACCAGGACAGGAACACATCACTGTTTAACAGCTGCTCCAGGTTACCGCCATTGATGTACTACAACACACACACAGAGGTCAAACATTGAGGGCATCTTCTAACCATCTAATGTTAAAGGTAAAATATGAGAAGTTTGAAAATTGTTAACATGTTATACCTCACGCCATGAATGATTCTTATCTTATAATTGTCTCTGCACATTAAACTAGTATAGAATGGAGAACAAGGCTGTTCCACGGGGTCTTGCTTTAACCAAATTCAAAGGCCACATCACACGCATCCATTGCAAGAATTCTAGAATGTTCTGCATTGAGCTTAGTGAAAAAAATAGGTAGTACATAAAGCAAAAGAAATGCTACCTATAAATAAAGATAAAGAACTGTTGAAACATTTGGGATCAAGAAGATTACTTTTTGAAGAAATTAATATATCTGTTCAGCAAGGATGCACTAACTGATCAAATGGTGGCAGTAATTTATAATGACATTTATAATGTTATAATTTTTTTTAAATTAAAATAAATTACGTTCCTTTGAAGTGTCTTATTAATCAAAGAATCCTGAACAAAAATCATGGTTTCCTCAAAAATATTATGTAGAACAACTGCTTCCATCATTGATAGTAATAAAAAAAAAAAAAGTTTCTTGAGCACCAAATCAGTATATTAAAATAATTTCTGAAGGGTCTTGTAACACTGAAAACTGGAATAATGGTTGCTGAAAATTCCAAAAGGAATAAAATATATTTTTAAATATATTAAAATAGAAAACTTTTTAAAAGTAAAATAATATTCCAAATTATTACTATTTTTCAATGTGCTTTTGATGGAATAAACACAGCCTTGGTGAACATAAACCTTCAAGAACTTAACAAAAAAATCATACTGACTCCAAACTTTTTAACAGTAGTATATACACCATTCAGTCTTGAAAAGTATAAATAAAATAAATTTTATTCAAAAATCGTGTTTTTTTTTTAATGCTCTATCAGCACTCATTTTCTTACCTCTGTCAAAGCATGAAGATGTCCCTCATGTACACACACTCCCACAAACCTAAAGGGACACACACACACAGAAAGAGTAAAGGGTGTTGAAAAAACAAAAAAACAGGAGAAGGTGCTAACAAGTTCTTTCAAGAGTGACCAATCTCAAGAATGTGAGCTGGAGCACCTGTATTTTGAAGGCAATCTTAAGCATGCATGAAAAAAAACACACTCTCTCGCTCTCTCTCTCACACACACACACACACACACACTTAATTCAAACACATGAGACCACACAAGCTGGTGCAGGTTAAGCAGACAAAAGACCTAGACTTCATGCCCTGGCACATGCAAGCAAACACACCCCCGCATTCATGTGGGGATTTGTTTAAGATAAATATATTTGTATTTCATGGATAATAATGTGTTGCACAATTCTCTACTCCCCAGCTTCCAATTCAATATTTTACTCTACATAAACAGTGGCTGCAGTTATGGAGGCAAGACAAAAGCCGCCATCCTTTGACATCAATATTCATGTTCTCATACAATGCAGTGTTTATAGCCCAACAGCACAGACTTTGTCCTCTAGGTAAGCTGGACTTAAAACAAAACAAAACATTCTTTCCATTCCAGAGGCAAGAATGGATACAAACTTCTAAATGTGAATTTAGAAATAAATTAATGAATTATTCAAATGAACACTTGGAAATTCATAAAAATAAACATCTAGTTGGAAACTCTCCTAGCTGTAGGCTGTGTTAGTACACAAGAGAGGGAAGAGCCATCAGACCAGGGACTGGTGATATTATTTCCCAGCTAACCCTCACAACCCATGTACTGAGTTGGTACAGTGCTATAGATGCCATCAGATTGTAGTTATGGTATTCTGATTGTGCTTGCAGCAACTCAGTGGCCAAGTCTGACTAAAGGTTTTTAATTTTAAATACAATTTAATTTTGCATCATAACAAACTTAAGAATTATATTAATTCATATATCTTTTCATAAAAATATAATTTCTAGTGACATAATCCTAATGATCAAAAAGAAAAGAAAAATAAAATAAATAAAAAAAGTCACATATAAATCATAGCAATACTTTTAATTTTCTATTAATTTTCTAATATTCAGTGTTGTCCAGCTCTGCTGTCAGAGGGTGTGTGCAATGCTGACCTGAGTATGTTGGGATGTCCGAGGCGGTTCATCAGCTGTACCTCCTTCAGCATGTTGGCTTTATTACTGGCCATGGTGTTCATCTTCAGAGCCATCACCTGCCCCGTGGTACGATGCTGCACTCAGAGAAAGAGAGAGAAAATACTTGTGTCACAGACAGACACTTTAGAGCTCTATTCATGTCTGGGCCAGCTGGACAGAGATCTCCGGCCCTTTTCTCCTCACACTCACACACACACACACACACACAGCCTTCCGATTCATCCCAGACTTCAAAGTCCCTGGCTGCAGGAGACATTATCTGTACTCGGGAGGAAACACAGTGGAGTCTATATTGAAAATGTTTAAATTTGAAATTTTCAAAACCAAGTTAGTTACATGAAACATTTAAAAACTGATTTAAGATTCTGTACTATTTGTACGTCACTAACCAAATACAGGCAAATTTGTGGTACTGACCGTGTGAACTCCTTTGTGCAAATGATCAGGACAGACTAACATTATGTAACATCACAAGATGCTTTGTTGCTTATGGCATCCATGTTTATATATTTCATTATCTTTCATTTGTTTGAGTGGCTCATCAGGGCACATCTCACAGGAGACATGAAACAGACCCACAACACACTGCCTGGTATCAAGCTGGAGGATTGCCCACTCAAGCAGTCTGGTCCATATCTGGACTCAGTAGCAGTCCCAATAACACGTATACACTTTCAACAAACAGTTGAACTGAGAACCATAATATTTTGGTTCATAGCAACTACAAAAAATGATTTATGAAGCAGAAATTATAAAGTGTGTTTCATTTCATCACTATAAATTAAAACAGTATGCTGTTGACTAACTCTTATGTTGTCTGAACATGTACCCTTGATGAGAAGAGATATTTCCACACACACACACATACTTAAATAACCCAGAGCAAGAATTTCCCTAAAGGAGTGAAACTATCTGCATCCAAGCTTCAAGAGTATTCTTCGTCTTTAATTGTCTATACAAAAGCAATATGACAATGTAATCAAGCAAAAGGCAGAAACCCTTCCCTGATTGATGACACCCAAACCTGTGCCGTGCCGTCTGGCTGGCTGATCTTGCCTGCAGCACCAAAGCATGCAAGCTAAGATATCATGATAACAATGAGCACCATTATCTGCTTTTGTGAGTCTCATGAAGATCAATAGCAGGAAACTTAAAAATCCATAAATTATCTGATATAACTCTAGCTTGAGTGAGGGAGAGTGTATGATTGCTCACACATCTGAGGGTGTGAGTGCACTCCTTTTATCAAAGGTAAACAGGGCTGAGGTGCAATGCATTCTCAGGGATGGATACAGAAGACGCCCTAAACACACATTAATATTATTTCAGCATCTTGTGATAAAAATACATGCGCTGTGAGAATGTATGTCCTTCAGGCAACTGAGAGAAAGCCTTGTTCTATATAATAGGCAGGCTTGATCCGTGCATATTTCTCACCTGATTCAGACGAGATGGATGAATATTATGGATAGAGGACTAGAGAGGATATTAGCTGGAAGTAACGGTTAAAGCTGAAAATGTCTTGAAAGACACACAGATTTTCACTTCACAAGAAAATAATTGATGGACTGGAGTCTTGTGGTGTATACTTGTGGATTACTGTGATGTTTTTATAAGACTCTCATCCTGATGGCACCCATTCACTGCAGAGGATCCACTGATAAATAAGTGATCTAATGCTGAATTTTTCCAATTTCTCCATCTACTCGGGTGAGTACATTTTCAGCAAATTTCCATTTTCTGGGGTAAACCATTTCCTTAATATGGTAAAACACATCAAATAGAGCTGAGGTTACTGTACACCAGGTAGCTGAAAGCAGCATCCAATCAACCTCATTTTTTAAACAAGCAAACAATGGGTGGGGGATGTGCAGAGCTTCGTGAATGGCAGCTGTTCAAATTCTTTGGAGCTTTCCATGGAACTCAAAGAGGACAGAAACCACGCAGCCTGCCTATAAATGATCTGTACAGCATTTGTTTTTGATAAGGAGAAGATGTGTGTGTTGGTCTACGAAAAAAAAATGGCATAAGCTGCATTTAAACTGGGGTTGCCCACAAAATTGTCACTGCACAATGTGCCAGAGCAAGTGCACTGCACACACTAAGACACAAGGCAAACAGTAGCTGAATGAGCATTGAGCTTGCTCAGTACGCTGCTGAGTGTATGAAAAACAGAGGTGTAGGAGTCTGGATGAGCGTGTATGTGATGAATCTGATTTCTATCATCATACTTCTCATATTGCCATTTAGACAGGTGGTCCAAGACAGCACTTACCGGAGCATCATTAGCACCCACTCTCACACTACAGCACACTGCCAGAGAGATGGTTAAAAGTGCCCCATAGAGCACTTAACAGGCCCTAAAACATTATCAGACACACACAAAAAAAGTCTTCATTACAGCTTAGATCTTTTTATAAAATGATTCTTACCACGATCCTGCACTTTGTGTTTTACATTCATACCACACACACCACGTATGTTTGTATAACATTCAAAATGCATTCTTCATATACTAGCATTTATACCCAGTTTAGCGCTGTTATTTTTTAATAGGGATGCACTGAAAATAAAATTCTGTCCAATATTTATAAGCCAGTATTCTTTGTGTTACGACAAATAGCAGATATTAAAATTCTATATTGTGTTGTCTAAATACATTTCAAAAGAAACACTAAAACCAAAGAACAACACTTACAATGCTATAGATGAATCACATTACAATGTAGGCTACTGTATGAAAACTTTAGGTAACCCTAATTTAAGGTGTCCTTGTTACATGTACTCCCTATTAAAATTATTATTCCTTATATTCTGAACCCTAACCATATAGTAAGGACATGTACTGTATTTACTTAATATTACTCAGTAATTAAATGTATAATTACACTGTAACAAGGACGCCTTAAAATAAAGTGTAACCAAAATGTATATACATTTTGAGATCTACTAAAAAAATTAAAATGACTAATTTTGTTAAATGTCGTTTTAGAAGATTTACTTTTTACCTTTACCTCAGTTAATCTAATGGGAATTGAGCAAGGGAACATCCAATATATATTAAATATTCTAGGGTCTACCCAATACATAATCTCTAAGATTGACTAACAACGGATACGGTAAAGATATACTGTGCAACCTATAATGTGCATATATTGTAGTAAACTTTTTATTCAAAGTAAAACAATTCTTGGACAATCAAAGTTACAATGGCAAAAAGAGCTTAGCTAAGCTTCTAAACCTAGAACTTCCAGTAGAACTCTTTAACTGTCGTGCTGCCATATCACAAACACACACCTACAAACTGAAACAAAATGTATTCACAAGTAGACTTCAAATTGTTCAGACTGCACTCATATTTAAAACGTACGCAAACTCAAACAAACATGCGCAGGAGCTCTGTGGCAGCATTGGAGCTTGACATTCATGCATGCCCTGACTAGTAAAAGACACCGAGGAGCAAGAATAGAAAGACAGAGAGGGGGAGAGAGAGAATGCAAAAGGGAAGCACTAAAGGAGACTTTGTGTTGTAAATCCATGCTTTCGAAATCATGTCAAAACTAGCTTGCAAATTGTTTACAACCTCAAAGTTTCCAACCAATCACAACCCGTCTTTAACGATCAGTTCTTGAATCCCCTCCCACTCAAACTACACCGACAGAAGCAGGGCCACAATGTACAGCGAGAACATTTAACCACACTCCTCATATCTATATTTAATGGAAGTGAGCCCAATTTTAAAATGCGTGACACCAAGGAGGGAACCAGATCCCACCGATGAGCGTCTTTTCTAATTGCGAACCCAAGACGCGTTACCGTGACATCACCCCTTTGTCAAACGCAGATCAGCGGCAGTCACCGGACTCATTACTGTATTTCAGGAACACACTAGGACTCAAGGAGCACACTTGATACAGTGACATTAACACAAAGCTCAAATGTACAGCTAATAAAAATAGAACCTACATCTCCATTAAGAACTCTGCATTGTCATTCATCAGAGAAGAAAATCATCTACAGAGGCCCCAAAGGTGTCTGGCTGCTTAACACCACCAAGTGTAATGTGAAGAAAAAATATGCTATAGTTGCTTTTTTAAATTTATGTCTGCTCCTGTAATACGAGGTGCACAAGCAGAGTTTTCATGGAGTAACGCAATATAAAAAATAAATAAGTAAGCCCAGCTCAGGTGACAAAAATTAACACAAAATAAAATGCAATTTATTTCAATAAAAAGTAACTAAGTAACACAATTAGTTACTTTTCATGGAGTAACGCAATATTGTAATGCATTACTTTAAAAGTAACTTTCCCCAACACTGGATACAATGTTTACCTTGAATAAGCCATAAGTTGCTTTGGATAGTGTCTATAAACTGCATAAATGTAAATGTAAGTGTTTTATTATTTGCAAACTTGAAATATTTTGCAATGTATATCTTTCTTTGAAACAAATGGCACTTGGGTTGATATTTTGTTATCTAATGCAATGACTTTCATGCATTTTTAAAAGCAGATCAAGTGTCCAAATACTTTTTGGGGCCACTGTGCAGTATATACACTACAAACCATGCTGCATGTTTCTATTTCTATTACACAAGAAAACAAAAATAACGACTTTAATCAACAATTTGTCTCCTCCGCGTCACCATAAAGCATATGCTGTTTGCATTCAGTACTCAAATACAAAATGGCGCTATTGTGATGTAGAGGAGACGAATTGTTGAATAAAGTCATTATTTTTGTTTTCTTTGTGTACAAAAGTATTCTCGTAGCTTCGTAAAATTACGGTTGAACCCCTGACGTCACATGGATTATTTTACCGATCTCCTTGATACGTTTCTGGACATTGATTGTGTTACTTACATTGCTGTCTATGGGAGGGTCGGAGAGCTCTCGGAATGCATCAAAAATATCTTAATTTGTGTTCCGAAGATGAACGGAGGTCTTACGGGTTTGGAACGACATGGGGGTGAGTAATTAATGACAAAATTTTCATTTTGGGGTGGAGTAACCCTTCAAGACTTAATTCATGCTGTCCACCTCCATTAGATTCTTGTAGAAGAATTTCACATAAATAGCAACTTTGTTTTGGCACGGCCTAAAAGGAGCAATCCTGCTGATCCCACAACGAGGTGAGCATCAACCCAAGAGAAACACAAAATTCCCTCGTCTTTCATCACTTGTTCTGATTTTATCAAGATAAGCAGAAAAAGGGAGAGAACTGAAGTAGGTAGCAGAAGAACGTAATGGCTGAGTAATGTTTTTTTTTTCCACTCCAGAGTCCAGATCTGATGAAATATCAACCAAGCCATTATCTGAACAGACGGAGGGAAGAGTTTTTTTCCTGACTAACCAATTAGAAGAGAACGAACGAACAGAAACATTTTTCAGTCAAGTTAAAGTCCTTACTGTTGACAGACTGCACAGTCTTTAAAAACTAAAAATGGCACCTGAAGGATCTGTCATGACAAGCATAGAGATTGCTCAATAGTATTGTTGTAGAATGAAAAGAACCTATTAAATACTAACTAAAAATACCCTCACAACTGTGGACTATTAAATGGACTGTACATAATTATAAATGCCATATTTACATATTTCATAACCCTTGCACCACAAACAGAAACAAATAGCAGCTACCGCACATTTGCATATATATTGACCTGATCAGCAGTGACATTTTTGCGGGCAATAACTGGCAGGAAGTTATCGACGTATTTGGTGCATGGTCAGTAAATTGGGTGACAGGGTGAACTATGAGGGATGGCTAATTAGGTCTCTTCTCTCTCTGTCAGTCTCTGTCTCATATGCACGCACACAAACACGGGAGTAGAGTTTCCACCACACCTGCGCACCTTGTCAACGGGTATCCACTTTCACACCAACACAGACCTACTGTCCTTACACAGGTCACGACCCCTTTTCTCTAACAGGAAGGGAAGAGCCAGAATGACTGTTGCTATCATTAGAATTTTGCAAAGAGGTTCATAAGTTAATGGCCTTTCCAATCCATCATTTTGCGAGTGTAAAACAGATCATAAATCTGCAGAGCTACAAAACCTGGAGGCATATTATGACACACAATCAAGTCAGCTTAAAGCGAAAAGATGGTTAGTTGTCCAAAGTCAGTAATAGAATCATATCATATACAAAGTCGATAACAGGATTATTTTTGTTATGTAGCACTTTTTGAGCTCTGTAATGTTCATATAATAAAATATTTATACACAGGTGAATATCAGAAATGTGCTCTGCTCAGGCTTAGGCACTAAAGGCAAAACAATTCACAAGTGCCAAGAAAATGAACAGGACGGGCTGTAACAGAATGGAAATAAAGACAGGAACTTAGTCATTGCTCACTGAGGGATAAGGTTAGCCTAATGGCGTCAGTAAAATGATTTTAGATACATTTAATCATCTTTTAATAATACAGCCTAATTCAGATTTTGGTAATTGTAGATTTTAAAGACATTAAAGTAAAGCGAGTCAACCCCATCAATAAAACAAAGGCATTATGATTTGATTCAAAAGCGTGCTTTTGATATTAGAAAAAACTCCAGTTATTGTTTATATTACTATTATACAAGACTAAGAGGGTGGAAAGTGAAAAGGCTTCAACTAAAATAGTTAAAGTGTTTCAAACCTTACTCTTTTAAAACTATGTGAACACAAACGAATAACTTCCATCCTATAAACCAGCGTTTTATTCAATATATTTAGTTCTCTATAAAATGCATGACAGCATAACAGAAATGACCCAACAAACTCTTGCTAGAGAATTACGCATTTGTTTACATGCAGTGTTCCTCTATGCACGCTGTGCTGTAAATGCAGCACGTGCAGTGGGTAAAAACACAAACAAACGGCATGACAGAAATGACATATTTACCTTGAATACCTCTGAGAAGAAACCTGAGCCGATCTTCTCGCAGATAAAGTCATCTATTCGCGCCAGGCTGGACACGGCGCTGCGCAGCGCCCGGTAAGAGGACGGCCTGGGCCGGTGCGCTCCGTGAATCCCGTGCAAAAGAGAATCCGAAGCCTCCGGATCCAAGTCATCCTGGTCCATAACGATGGTCCCGGATGACATTATCGCTCGCGCTCAAAATTCCCCCACGAGTGTTTACATATCTCTGGCGCTCACGCTAGACTGCAGTTTCAAGGTCTCTGTAATTGTTTGACAAGAAAAAAAAAGAACGGGTCCGCCTTTCGATGAAGTTAAGAAGGGCGATACACGATAATCAACGATCGGCGCGTGACCGATCTTCAGGTCTCGTGCGTCGCTTCCTCCATACTGATGTCTGGCCTCATTTTCAGTAGCGTATCACATTCCTGTTTCAAATAAGAAACGAGAATCAATCTCAACAACAGCTACGTTTAAATCCTCTGCTCAGCACTATCTGCTTTCGCGGTGAACATGTTTCAGTGAAGTTGGATGCACGGCGGCATCTTCCGCTGCAGACGGACTGAGGATGATGAATTATACACAGAGAAGTGAGGCGATACGCGCTGTCGCGACCTCTCTAAAACACTCTTTATATCGTTAATTAATATTTAAATTAACCTTGTTATGCTCCGTGTCATAATTCTGCCGCCGTGCCGTTTATCGCGATGCTTACCTGCGCTGCTCTACAGGTAGCCTCTAAACTTGTCGAGTCACCACCTTCCAATTTTCAGTCCGTTGTAAATCTCCTAAAATTATGGAACGTTTGCTCAGTTCCCCTCGTGTTTCATTTTGAGAGCGACTAAACGGTCGGGGAGCCCCTACTGGCATCTGTGTATGTAAGTCGCATGAAAATGTGTGCAGACTGAGTTTGAGTTCTTATTGGCAGTGGCTCACCTGGGCGGGTCCAGCGGCAGAGGCTCACCTGCGCAGTTTGACAGAGGACCAGACGGGGCGCCACGCCCCCACGCCTTTAACCCAAACCCCTGTCAGTTGAAAATAGTCTATTTTACCTGTTTTTACTAAGGCTTATTCCCTAGTTATTTGTTGTGTAAATTATATTAGTTGTGCGAATACTATTTTTATTCGTTTGACAGAAAAAAAGAAGACTTTTTGTGATACAGGCCTATTTATGACATGCAAATCTATAATAAAGTGAAACATAATGACAGTAGGGTCATGTTCCTCTAGCTGTTTATTTAGGGGTTTTCCAATATTTTATATTTTGCCAAAAATGAGGTCACTGTGCGATTTAGCCCTATAAGGCCCTCTGTTGTAATATTACAACATCAGTTTCAGCTTGACTAAAATAAATCTGCTCATGTTTTTTTTTTTTTCTAAGACCACATTTATACAACTAATAGGTCCTATTCTTCAGCCTTGCAATGCTACTGGATGCTAGACTTTAAAAAGGCCTATTTACCTGGCCATAAACTCACACAACCTTTGAACTTCCCTTGAAGCACATCATCTTGTTTCACTGAACTGGATAAATCTACATTCAAGTAAAATGCCTAATATATATATATACATACATATATATGTATATATATTTTTTTATTTTATTTATTTTAATTTTTTTTTCTGTGATTATTAACATATGTAGATCATGCGGATATTAAGGTATTGTTGAATGTATTGATAATTTTAAGATTTTGAGCTTGTTATATTATATATATTATATTTTGAGCTTGTCAGTGTTGTATTTTTGCAACATTGGGTTAAAGGGGTAGCAAAATTTGCCTGTGGACCTGCTTTTTTGCCCAAATATCTGCTTGCTGCATGAGGGACTGGTGATAATGTTCTGGAATGTGGGGGGTATAAGTGCTATTAGCATTATAAGTAAAGGGCACAATAAGCTATCAGACAGTATTGTCAAGTCAAGTCATGAAGAATATTTTAAAGCTTTCATTCAGGCTTCATCAGGTTTGTAAATATAGTCAGAACATATTTTTTATAATAAAAGTTTTTTTTAATTAATAATAAAATATTAATAATACAATAACAATACAATGAAAATGACTTATTTTATCATTATTGTGTGATTATTAGTGTGTATACATATATAGACTATTGTAATGGGGTTACAGAAGCATTTCACCCAGCAGATGAACCTTAAGATGTTTTCTACATTTGTTCAGACAGTGAGTAAAATCACTGAAATTCTGCTACCCAAAGAGCCCAATAAATGTAAAAAATGTAAAAACACAAATATTTCTGTATTAGAGGCCTCCTACAAAATAATTTTTTTCACAGTTTTTTTTCTATATTTGGGTCTTAGGGGTAGAGTGGGATAAAATGCCCTCTAATGTTTTTCCCAAAATAATCCCAAGATAAAATCAAGATTATTATTATTATTATTATTATTATTATTATTATTGTAACTATTGACTACGTTGACAAGAGTGATGTATAGGTTTTCACCCTGAAACTTACACTGGTGATGTACCTGAGAGAAAATGAATTTCACAGTAAATTATCTCATTTTCAGCAGTACAAAAAAGTGTTTTAAAGCTTGTTGTTTTGTAGAACATCACAGTTATATACAATATGATAACAGCGGGGCCTGTAGATAGTGAGTATGTGTGATTTAAGAAAAAATATAATTATATTTTCTGAATTTCTTAGCATTTGATAGAACCCACACACCAGAGATTATAACGTTGCAGTGCAACACTAAACAGCATAATTCTGTAGCCATTTCAGTAATGTTTATTATTTTTAGTAGGTTGTTTGTTAATTCAAGACAAACTGGCCTACAGTGCTGTGAGAAATTGTATACAAAGACAACACCTATCAAATCTATGTATGAATTATTGAGCAAGACCGTCACTGTTAAGTTATTTATGAGCTTTAAAAGTGCTTTTGTTTTGAGTGTATTGGACACCCTTTTATTTTTTTTAATTTGTCAAATGTGTGACGCCCATTTGTTGATAAATAAAAGTCTAATATAATTTATGAAATATATATTAAAATCTTTAATTTAAAAACATGAAGTTTTCAGTCACCCTTCATCTATATCATGACTTATTGACTCATAAAGTTGTGAGCTGAGTTTGATGGTGCAAGAATATAATATCTCTCACAGTAAATAAAGCACGCATGTGGCCTCTTGAATAAATGAGTCAATGCTTGAGCGCACACAGCTCATTAAATTGTGCCTGTTGCCATTAATGGGTGTAGGGTTGCATGCAGCAGAACATTTAGGAGTGTGTATCGTGTGTATGTTATATGCCATGAAGAAACCGCTCATATTACTCTATGCTGCCATCTAGTGTCACAAGGCTAGAGCGCAAAATTACCTAAAATTAAAGGGGTCATACGACGTTGCTTAAAAGAACATTATTTGGTGTATTTGGTGTAATGCAATGTGTTTATGCGTTTTAAGGTTCAAAAAACACATTATTTTCCACATATTGTACATTATTGTTGCTCTATGCCCCGCCTTTCTGAAATACGCCGATTTTTACAAAGCTCATTGTTCTGAAAAGCAAGGTGTGCTCTGATTGGCCATCTATCCAGTGTGTTGTGTGAACATTTGGGCAGTGTTATGCAAATCTTCCCACATCGTGACGTAGACATGTTGGGGGCGTGTTAGAACGAGCCGTTTTAGGTAGGAGTGTTTGATTCTTAACTTTTATAAAGAATATCTCTTTGGATTTGAGACTTTAGTCTTTGCAACTTTACAGATCTTCTTCATGCACCAAGAGCTTGTAACACTCCAGAGAGAAGAGAATCGCATCATATGACCCCTTTAAACTTGCATTTTTAGCTAAATTATGAAAGCATGTGTTATATGTGATGCTGTACATATATAAAGCAACTGAAAATGATGTTCAATTATGAAAATTATTAGGCTATCATCACCAGAATAAAGAGTGATTGAGCTCAGAGACATCGCTGCTTTCTGTCTCATACAATACAGTTCTTGAGCCTTGTCCACACATTCCATTCTGAATATTTATCTAGGGCAAATTTAGGTATGTTTTACAGTCATATGTGTTACAGGTTTTGAAAGCAAACTTGTTTAAATAAATAAAAGGTATTTCATGGATAAAGTACCACATTTTTATTTTTTTATTTTTTTATTGTCCCATGTGATAAGATAAGAATTGTGCAGCACAGGAATGACTGTTTACAGGTCAGTGTCACATCATTTCACTTTGACAGACAGAGAAGAGCAAAGAAAGAAAATGCTTGAGCAAATATTTAATGAAACATGCATAAAATAATTTCAAAAATGTTGAACATTTACATTTACTGTATTATGTAGATCTGTACACTCTGTTATTAAGAATGTACACACTTTAATTATTTGAATAAAAGTACATATATATTTCAGATTCATGATTATAAAAATTCAATTCAATTCAATTCAAGTTTATTTGTATAGCGCTTTTTACGATACAGATCATTGCAAAGCAACTTTACAGAAAATTAAGTTTCTACAATATTTAATCATTTTCATCTGGTACTTCATATTTAGTTATATGTCATTCACTGTAATTAACAGGTGAGATGATCAGTGGTGCTGAATTTTTACCTGCATCATTAGTCCAAGGGCTTAAAAATGGATAGAGTTTGTCAGTAAAAAACTGACCAGTGAAAGAGTAGATATGAGACCTGGACTCCACATCATAAAAGGAGACCAAGCCTTCCTCATAATCCACAAACACACCCACCTTCTGAAGCTTCACGTTCAGGGAGAGAGAGACAGGGGAAGACTCACAAGCTTTATACTCTTTTGCGTTACTTTGCCACAAAGTCCAGTTACCACTTTCAGGACACAGGTTGAGCACCCCCTTCCTGTTAATGGATTCTCTTGCCACACCTAAACTCCACTGAGTCTTTCCCTTAACCTGCACCTCAAAATAAAACCTCCCAGATGAAAAGCCCTTGTTTCCTAGGACAATCATATATTTATTAAACCTCTTGTCATAGTCTGGGCAGTATTGCTTTATGTTTCCATGTCGCACTTTTTTTCCATCTTCAGACAGGATCAGGTCAGGGTGGGCTGTGTCAGGATCCAGAGTCACATCCACTGAGAGAGAGAATTTAAATCATAGCATCGGAGCAGAAATATTTTTATGTTTATTTTGAATAACTGAATGCTAATAATGGAAACCTGGAATGCTGCCCTTAACAGATCATTTAATGGAACAGTTCATCCAAAATGAAAATGTGCTGAAAATTTACTAAATGATGTTTTATTAACAAAGTTCGGGAGGAGCATGTTCAGATAATTAACCTAATTAACAGGAGAGGTGCACAATCAGTAATCAACCCAATTAATAAGATAAGAGGTGTGTATATACACAGCAGACTTACCTCTGTTCCTTGACAGTTTTTCCAGAATCCCTCCTCCACCCCTTCTTCACACTTAAAACTATTTCTGTACTAACCTGTAGGGGGTACTCTGTTTATTATATGTAAGTGTGAACTCGTGAACCATCAGGTAATTGAAGATGTAAATAACTTTCTGTAAATATAAATGTACATGTAAATGTTTCTTCATCAGAACAGTTTTGGAGAACTTTAGCATTACATCAATTGTGAATGGGTGCCGTCAAAATGAGGTTCCAAACGGCTGATAAAAACATCACAGTTTTTGAAACAAATGGATGGCCTGGAGTCACAAGGATTACTTGTGGATTATTGTGATGTTTTGTATCATCTGTATGAACTCTTATTCACAACACACCCATCAAATTTCGAAACAGAATTATTTACATCATGGATGACCTGAAAGTGACCACATTTTCAGCAAAATGAAAAAACAAACTCATCTACATCTTAGATGGCCTGTGGGTGTGTACATTTTCATTTTTGGATGAACTATTACTTTAAGGTACTGTAAGCATATGTGAGTGAATAGGATTAAACACTGTACCTGCATACTGCTGTATTCTCTTCAACACTGTGGCATACATGACAACAAAAGATAATGAGAACTTTATTTACATTCAGACACGTTTATAAATTGAATTTGCTTTTAAACATGTTTAGCTTGCATTTGGGATTGAGCATCCTGAAGAAAGAAGAAAAAATACTCTGAAGCTTGCTTCATGTGATTAGATTAGTGTATGTGCTCATTTAATAATAAATGAATACAACAACCTTACAATTGCAACAAAAACTGCCTTTTTGAAAACTGATTTCCTAAAGTTGATGGTTTATGTGTGTCATGAAGTTTGATCATTCTGTAACTGCTGATTAACTAAGCCATTAATTGTGAAATAAGAATTTGTAAATCTACCTGTTTGACTGAGTTTCTCATCTAGAGTCTTCTGCAGCTGAGTCAAAGTTCTTCTCAGAGTCTCCACACTCACACAAGTATTAATACTGATCCCAGCCCAGATCTCGGTTTCCATAGGGCTGCACAGGGATGGATAAATCTAAAGGAGGAGAGAGAGAGAGAGAGAGAGAGAGAGAGAGAGAGAGAGAGATCCCTCAGCATGTTAAGTGTTATCCTGTGAAGTGATCAGAGAGAGACACTGACCTGTAGGAGGTGCAGGTGATCTTCAGTGTGTGAGAGCTGCTCCAGCTCAGTGTTTCTTCTCTCCAGTTCAGTGATTTCCTGCTCCAGCTCTTTAATCAGCTCTTCAGCCTGTGTTTCTGCTGCTGTCTGCTTCTGCTCCATCAACTCCAGCAGCTCAGACTGACATCTCTCAATGGAGCGGATCAGACTAGTAAACAGCTCAATGCTGTCTGTTCTTTCTTTTTCAGTGTTTTTCTGATTAGTCAGATTCATGAAAAGAATTTACTTTTTTGAAATGCAAATATCTGACTATATATATATATATATATATATATATATATATATATATATATATATATATATATATATATATATATATATATATATATTCTTTTTAAATAAACTTGAATATATAAACTTACTTTTCTGAGCTTTACTGAGTGTTGGATTTGTTCAATCTTCTTCATTCTGTCCTGGATCATTTGCTGCACATCTGTCTGAGTCTTTATCAGCTCACTCTATGGCCAGAGAATAACAATAAAAAGCAAGCTTCACAAGGCATTTAAAGTAAACAAGAGTTATCAGGTGTAACAAAGCATTTTTCTAAAAAAAGTGTAAACATAGATAAATACAAAATAATAAAGTAAAATAAATTAAAAGCTATCCTGAAAAATGAAAAATGAGGATTACATATAAAAAGATAAACTAAGGGACTGCACATTTTTTAGTAATTTTTAAAAAAAAAAATGTTTTCATGTTGGAATTTCCGACCTTTTTCTCTTCAGTCTCCTGCTCTACAGGAACATTGTTGTGGTTCTTGTGTTTGGTCACAGTGCAGATCACGCACACACATGTCTGATCATCTCTACAGAACAGCTCCAGAGGTCTGTCATGTTTCTGACACAAATGATCCTGGAGATTTTTTACAGGATTTATCAGTCTGTGTTGTTTTAAACCTGGAACCCTCAAATGACGCTCCAGGTGAGCCTTACAGAAAGAGCTCTGACACGCAGGGCACGACTTCAGGGCTTTCCATTTAGTATCTGTACAGATATCACACAACACTGGAGGTATTTTCAGATTATTTTTCTTTTTGTAGTGATCTACAATGTCTCTGAGTGTTGTATTGACCTTGAGATTAGGTTTTTGGTTGAATGATTCTTTACAAATTGGGCAGCTGTAGTCGTGCCTGCTGTCCCAGCATTTTTTCAGACACATCTTGCAGAAGTTGTGTCCACATGGAGTGGAGACTGGATCTATGAACACATCCAGACAGATGTTACAATGGAGCTCCTCATTCAGAGGACCAGCAGAGGACGCCAGGGCTGAAAAATGATATAAAAGGACATTTCTCACATTAAATAAAAAACCCCTTCCGGTCAATAATCCATTATTTTATGAGGGTCACAGACTTACAAGATAAATTCCTCCTTTTCTCTTGTGGTTTTGGAGATTCTGCCATTGCTTTTGCCCTTTTGAATATTTAAATAAATAATAATAATAAAAAAAACACATCAGGACTTATTTACAGCAAAAATAATCAACATTCATAAGAGTAAAATAATAACGCATACTTCTTAAAACTTAAAGATATCCAAATATGTTGTATGTATGTATGTTTATTTTCAAAATAATTAAAAAAATGTATATATATATATATATATATATATATACTGTATATATATATTCATATAATTAAAATTCATATTAAATGTTTTCATCTCATGTTAGCAATAATAATAGGGGTGAAACTTTTTATTTTTAAGGTTGAAATATTGTCAAATGGCATGATCAAATGTAATCAATCTTGCATTTTCACTGGTCTGTATTTAGTCAGTCTGCTCATATACTTCATGCTTCTCCAGTCTTTAAGATGTGAGAGAAAATGACAACATACTTTTCATCTTTTTAGAAGCAAGCAAAAATACAATTGATACAATTCTGATATTATTTTAGTGTTGTAACAAAAGACAACTAGATGAGCATTTGACTCATGATTCCTGGATTGCTCTGTTTTTTCTCTCTCAGGCATATACCATACACTGAACAACAACTGAATAAGACCACTAAAAATTTTTTCTATCACATACCTTTGAGTATCAGCTGTCCTCGCATACATCTTGCGTGCAATTGGATAGCTAAACATTTTGTTGTTTAAAGGTAAAAAAAAGGTTTCTAGATTGTTGGTTTTCAGTTTGCAGACAGTTGGTTTCATTTCACTGAAAGTTTCCACCCAGCTCATCGGTCTCATAGCTCCTCCCATATTTTCTTTATATGGAACAGATCAAGTATTCCTCTTCTATGGATGTGTTTGATACATATCTGTTTTATATTAGGCCATGAAGAAGGTTAAAACAACATTTGTTGTTGGGACCATTTGTTAAGAATATCAAATTAGCTGGAAGAAATGTTTCTTTATTAGGTGGCTAAACATACCAGAAGAAAGAGTACTTCTTCAGACAAATAATACTCTGGAACAAATAATACTCTAGATCTTCAGTCAGTTGACTGCTGGGGGAAGCCATGACTGAAACAATATCAGTTTCATTGCACTTGTTTCTTAGATATTTTTGCATATGAGGGGGGAAACCTAGAATGTTATCAGTCATTTAAACAACAATACAACTTGAAGAATACATATTTAAAGTATGATTTTTCCCCATGTGAATAAAAACATTTTTATTGTGTATTATATATCATTTTTATAAACAAACAAAAAACTAATTCACTATGGAAGCAGATCTTATATATTAACATAATATAATATATAATATATTATTAAAATGTACTTGCGCTAACATTAACAATGAACAGTTGTATTTTTATTAACTAATGTTAAGAAATATGAATGTAACAAATGTATGCTCATTGTTAATGCATTAACTGCCTATAATAGGACCTTATTGTAAAGCGTTGCCCAATTAATAAACCATTAGTGCTATGCTGTTTTATGCCTTTTTAACTAACCAACCATCACAAATATTACAAGGATTAGGAATAAAACATTTTTGTTTAAATGTCAGTTTATAGAACAGTTCTGCTTACAGAAGTATTGCACAATGGGACAGTTAAAATGATTATTCATTTTGGATGATGATAAAATCATTTATATTAAGATGTGCATGGACAAATGGTCTGACTTATATTACAAACACTTGTGCTAAACCATATACACATCACTATGTAGTAAAGGGATCCTCCTTAGATCAAAGTATTAACTTGGATTTTCTATGAACTTTCTCATCCCATTGTCCCTTTTTGACTCTAGTTTTGTGTCTACACCTGTGTTCAAAACCTCCTCATGACCATATGTGTGGTGACTGCACATGTACTGTACTGTACTGTAAGAATAGCACTATATTCTTAAATGTGAGATAAATGAGGTCAAAGTTCAGCATCTACAGAGATAAATTGCTTTGGGAGTGGCATGTGTGCACATTTTACCATGGGATTTTTGCTTTCGCCACAATGGCTTTGACAATTGGAGAGCATGTGCAGCGCTTCCTGCTGGTCCTCGTGCCCAGGCTGTTCCTGACTCTCTTTAGGCTGGTCTCACCCGGCACAAAGCGACCAAAACATCTCCCTCCAATCAAAAACCCACTGCTTACTCTCTCTGCAGTGCAACTGGCTGAGAAGATACGCAGAAGAGAGGTTTGAGCTTTTACTTGCATTAGTTTTGTCACAGCTGAGCATTAGGGATTGTATTAAAAAATGAAAAAAATGAGCATATGGGTGTTATGTCATTGGGATTTAGAGTGACTGAGTTTGTTTTGGGTGCTGGCTTGGATTTATAGCGGATTAATGAATGAAAGATAACCAATAACTGCATCATATCTTATAAAGATTACCCCGTGTGTTTGATGTTTAGGTTTCTTTTTGCACATTTAAATAAAAGCTGTTTCACAAATAACACTCTGGTTCTATTTTGCTGAGAATCAGTGGCTATAGTGTGCACTACAAGAATGACAGGTCAGCCCCCAACTGAAATGTAACTTGTTGCAGTAACAGTGTCTCTATTCCAAAGGTTTAAATTAAATAACTTGACTAGACTTAAGTAATCTTAGGTTATCGTGTCAACTTTATCATGGATAATTGTCACAAAGGGCTCTAAAGTGCAAATGATCTGGCACAATAAATGTAGATCATGGCTCAATGCCTATAACCTTACATCCAAAGCTCCTACATGTGGAGAAAAAAACAAAACAAAACAAAACAAATTATATATCTATATATCTATATATTCTGCTTACTAAATAACAAATGTAAAAAAAATATTATTAGTAAATTATATTTAAATTTATTATTATAATCAAGCAGTCTTTAAATTGTAACTAGCAAGTTTGTTTATATTCCACAGAAAAAAAGCATATAGATTTGGAGCAACTTGAAATACACTCACAGGTTCAGAAAGGTTAATTTTTTTTCAGTGATGCCATAAAAAAACAATTTTGGGTTCCCCAAAGAACCCTTCAGAAAAAAGTTCTTAAAATAATTATATTTAATAATAATCTAAATATAGTTTGTTTCCATTATAAAGAACCTTTTGTGGAATGGAAATGTTCTATGGATGTTAAAGGTTTTTCATGGAACAAAAGATGCCAACAAGGAACACTTTTCAAATTAGATATGAAACATACAAGAACATATTTAGTAACCTTACAAAAAATTATCCAAAGCCAGTAATAACAGTTTAGACTACAGGCGGGGCAAAATATATTAAACACAATGTTTGATAATGTACTGTAAGTGCTTATAAGTCCTAAAATAACATCACTACAGATTCACCACTGAACTAGACTAAAAGAACCAGTTATTCTGTGTTTTGCCATGGTCTTTTGTAATACTGAATATTAATCTATTTGACTTGTAAGTTTAGGTTACTAGTGTAGAGGTTGTGCAGGCCTACATTGACAGGATACAAGAGGTGAACCCACTGCTCAATGCTTTGGTCAAAGACAGGTGAGCACTTGCTTTAGTGAGGTATAACAATGTTAATGCATGACTGTACAGAACATTTCGTTATAAGTGCACCCTGTCCTCTCTTTCAGGTTCTCATTCGCCATTCAGGAGGCCGCTCGTGCGGATAAACTAATAGAGGAGGAGAATGGAGGAGAGGATGTTCTGAGGAGCCGATTTCCTCTGCTGGGAGTTCCTCTGTCTGTCAAAGAGTCATTCGCTCTACAGGGTACACGTCCCATAATGCTCTCTGCCTTGCATGTTTCAGTATCACCCTAAAGAGGTTTATTTTGAGATTCATTCCTGATTATCAAATGACTGTTCACTAAAAATATAACACATGGACATAAAACATTTATTCGAATGGTTATAATGTTACTTCTAGGAAATAATCTTACCTTTATAGATAATATATAGGTAAAATTACAAAACTATGTCAACTAAAATATTTAATATCCACATATTTATGTATTTCTTTTTCGTAATAATTATTTATATGAATAGCTATGTATAATGTATAATCAGTCTGCCATTGTTGCAAGAATCCTTACATATTGCTTAAAATATGTTTTACAAAGACTGCAACATTCAATTTTATTAGTAAATGCTGCTTGTTGATCCAGGATGGATACATTCTTCCCACACTCCTCTACTGCTCACTCATAGAGACAAGCTTCTGAAAAGTATACTAGAAATGATATTGATTCATGTTATCTGACTGCTGCAACAGGTATGCCCAATTCTAGCGGGTTGAAATCCCGCCGTAAAGTACTTGCCAGTGTGGATGCTCCTCCTGTGGCTCTGTTGAAGAGAGCTGGAGCAATTCCTCTGGGAGTCACCAACACCAGTGAGCTCTGCATGTGGATGGAGTCCAGCAACCACCTCTATGGGATCACCAGTAACCCCTATGATCTCGAGAGGATGTGTGGAGGAAGCTCAGGTCTTGCTAAAAAAATCAGAAAAATAGTTTTCATAAACCTTACATAAATTGACTGTGCAGAAATTATACTGCATTAGTCACTGTTTCAATGATTTTGCACTGATGTTCAGGTTTACATGACTTGTTGAAAGGTTGACAAAATTATTGTAATAAACACCTATTCTTTCTCTGGTAGGTGGAGAGGGAAGCATCATTGGTGGTGGTGCGTCTGTGATAGGCATCGGTTCTGACATTGGAGGAAGTATCCGCATGCCATGTTTTTTCAATGGGATATTCGGCCATAAACCTTCAAAAGGTATGTGTTTTGCTGTAGGAACAATCAGAAAAAAACACAAGAATCTTTCTGTTAGTAGGGGAAAACTCTGTATATATCATAAAGATAGTGAGTTTTATTACCTTTCAGATGTGGTGTCTAATGATGGTCAGTTTCCTTCATGCACGGGTCTCCAAAATGACTACTCAGGTTCTGGTCCAATGTGTCGCTACGCTGAAGACCTGCTCCCTCTTCTGAAGATTATGGCTGGACCCAATGCAGACAAGTACATCTGACAAAGATATGAACCAGATAACATTAGTTATAGTGATAATAATAGTCAGTTCTGACAGAAAGTATATATTTTCTAGGCTCTCCCTCTCAGAAGAGGTGGATCTGAAAAAGTTACGTTTCTTCACTGTAGTAAATGATGGTGGATCTCCACTGACATCTCCAGTAGACAACCAGCTCATTCAAGCTCAAAAAAGGGTGAGGAGAACATATAATGCATGCATAATATAAATAAGCATGAATGCTTCTGTAATCAGTTGTATTGCTGAATACAAGCAAAGTACTTTATTTGAAAAGGTCATTTTTTATTTTTTGTTGTTTCTGATCACAGGTGGCTGCACGCTTAGAGGCAGATCTGGGAGTTACGGTTAAGGAAGTCAGTTTTCCTCAACTCAAATACTCTTTTCAGATCTGGGACACATTCTTGGCTCTCCCTGACAAAGATGGCAAGGTGTAGTAAGCCTACCTGAAGTTGCCTTGACATTCAATTTATCAAAGGTTGTAACAAAAGGTTGTAGCAACCACAAGTGCTTATAACAACAAAAATGGTACACTCAAAGAATTAGAGCAAGTTTGTGTTTATTCCAGCCTCCACAGCCTTTTGTTGAGCTAATGGCAGATGGAGGATCTGTGTGGCCTTTTTGGGAGCTGATAAAGAGGATTTTTGGAAGATCTGAACACACTGTGGCGGCTATTGGTAAACTCAAACCAGTATTATTTTAGCATTTCATTGAGATCAGTATTTTGAATTTGCTTTTATTTGTATATTTTCAGTGTTTAATTTAATTCTAAAGTTTTAGTAATTTTATTGTGCATTTTTGCAATTTTTTTGTAGTTTATTATTCATTTTAGGTTTTGGTTATTCTAGTACATGAAGTTAAACTAAATAAAAATATGAAATGCTAAAAATAATGTAAGGTTTTTGATATTTTACTCTTTTTTTTTACAGTTAATATTTTATTTCAAGTAATTAACTTTTTATGGTTTTAGTTCTAATTTAATAATTCTGACTCTAAAACTGATGTATATGCTGTATAATTATGGTTGCTCAGAGTCATTGTTCTGTTCTTGTCCTTAAAATGTCTTTCGAACTAACAACCTGGAGGAGACTTAATGCTGGACATGTTTTTCACTTGTGGCTGATTTCAGGTTTGGCTCTGATGGAGAGATCTCACAGCTCTAAGCCGTCTCAATTCATCCTAAAACAAAAGGAAGAATTGCAGAAAGAGATGGAGGATCTGCTGGGGACAGATGGAGTGCTGCTGTACCCCTCTCATCCTCTACTCGCACCCAAACACCACCATCCCCTTTTTACTCCATACAACTTCGCTTACACAGGTAACAATTGCTTAAGCAGTCATTATAGTGGATTTGCAAAGAGAAGTTACTAAATATATC